>NW_028283826.1:0-123257 GCF_059441095.1 Idiotropiscis lumnitzeri
GAGAGGCATTATCTCATAAGGGAAATATTGGACAATCAAATTAATGACTGCCCAGGCTTCAGGATGTCTTTTTACACTATATAAAGGTGGAAATTTACATTGGAAACGTTTAGTTTAGCTGTTATAAAAGTTTGTTTTTTTAGTGCTGTAAATGCATTTTCAGCTCGCGCTGTACACATTTGCTATGAGAGGCATTATCTCATAAGGGAAATATTGGACAATCAAATTAATGACTGCCCAGGCTTCAGGATGTCTTTTTACACTATATAAAGGTGGAAATTTACATTGGAAACGTTTAGTTTAGCTGTTATAAAAGTTTGTTTTTTTAGTGCTGAAAATGCATTTTCAGCTCGCACTGTACACATTTGCTACGTGAGGCATTATCTCAGAAGGGAAATACTGGACAATCAAATTAATGACTTCCCAGGCTTCAGGATGCCTTTTTACACTCTATAAATGTGGAAATTTACATTGGAAACGTTTGGTTTAGCTGTTAATGAAGTTTCGTTTTTTTAGTGCTGAAAATTCATTGTCTGCTGGCGCTGTACACTTTTTCTAAGTGTTGCAATATCTCATGAAGGAAATACTGGACAATCAAATTAATGACTTTCCAGGCTTCAGGATGCCTTTCTACACTATATAAAGGTGGAAATTTACATTGGAAACGTTTGGTTTAGCTGTTATAAAAGTTTGGTTTTTTAGTTCTGTAAATGCATTTTCAGCTCGCGCTGTACACATTTGCTATGAGAGGCATTATCTCATAAGGGAAATATTGGACAATCAAATTAATGACTGCCCAGGCTTCAGAATGTCTTTTTACACTATATAAAGGTGGAAATTTACATTGGAAACGTTTAGTTTAGCTGTTAATGAAGTTTCGTTTTTTTAGTGCTGAAAATTCATTGTCTGCTGGCGCTGTACACTTTTTCTAAGTGTTGCAATATCTCATGAAGGAAATACTGGACAATCAAATTAATGACTTTCCAGGCTTCAGGATGCCTTTCTACACTATATAAAGGTGGAAATTTACATTGGAAACGTTTGGTTTAGCTGTTATAAAAGTTTGGTTTTTTAGTGCTGTAAATGCATTTTCAGCTCGCGCTGTACACATTTGCTATGAGAGGCATTATCTCATAAGGGAAATATTGGACAATCAAATTAATGGCTGCCCGGGCTTCAGGATGTCTTTTTACACTATATAAAGGTGGAAATTTACATTGGAAACGTTTAGTTTAGCTGTTAATGAAGTTTCGTTTTTTTAGTGCTGAAAATTCATTGTCTGCTGGCGCTGTACACTTTTTCTAAATGTTGCAATATCTCATGAAGGAAATACTGGACAATCAAATTAATGACTTTCCAGGCTTCAGGATGCCTTTCTACACTATATAAAGGTGGAAATTTACATTGGAAACGTTTGGTTTAGCTGTTATAAAAGTTTGGTTTTTTTAGTGCTGTAAATGCATTTTCAGCTCGCGCTGTACACATTTGCTATGAGAGGCATTATCTCATCAGGGAAATATTGGACAATCAAATTAATGACTGCCCAGGCTTCAGGATGTCTTTTTACACTATATAAAGGTGGAAACTTACATTGGAAACGTTTGGTTTAGGTGTTATATAAGTTTGGTTTTTTAGTGCTGAAAATGCATTTTCAGCTCGCACTGTACACATTTGCTATGTGAGGCATTATCTCATAAGGGAAATACTGGACAATCAAATTAATGACTTCCCAGGCTTCAGGATGCCTTTTTACACTCTATAAATGTGGAAATTTACATTGGAAACGTTTGGTTTAGCTGTTAATGAAGTTTCGTTTTTTTAGTGCTGAAAATTCATTGTCTGCTGGCGCTGTACACTTTTTCTAAGTGTTGCAATATCTCATGAAGGAAATACTGGACAATCAAATTAATGACTTTCCAGGCTTCAGGATGCCTTTCTACACTATATAATGGTGGAAATTTAAATTGGAAACGTTTGGTTTAGCTGTTATAAAAGTTTGGTTTTTTAGAGCTGTAAATGCATTTTCAGCTCGCGCTGTACACATTTGCTATGAGAGGCATTATCTCATAAGGGAAATATTGGACAATCAAATTAATGACTGCCCAGGCTTCAGGATGTCTTTTTACACTATATAAAGGTGGAAATTTACATTGGAAACGTTTGGTTTAGCTGTTATAAAAGTTTGTTTTTTTAGTGCTGTAAATGCATTTTCAGCTCGCACTGTACACATTTGCTATGAGAGGCATTATCTCATAAGGGAAATATTGGACAATCAAATTAATGACTGCCCAGGCTTCAGGATGTCTTTTTACACTATATAAAGGTGGAAATTTACATTGGAAACGTTTACTTTAGCTGTTAATGAAGTTTCGTTTATTTAGTGCTGAAAATTCATTGTCTGCTGGCGCTGTACACTTTTTCTAAGTGTTGCGATATCTCATGAAGGAAATACTGGACAATCAAATTAATGACTTTCCAGGCTTCAGGATGCCTTTCTACACTATATAAAGGTGGAAATTTACATTGGAAACGTTTGGTTTAGCTGTTATAAAAGTTTGTTTTTTTAGTGCTGTAAATGCATTTTCAGCTCGCACTGTACACATTTGCTATGTGAGGCATTATCTCATAAGGGAAATACTGGACAATCAAATTAATGACTTCCCAGGCTTCAGGATGCCTTTTTACACTCTATAAATGTGGAAATTTACATTGGAAACGTTTGGTTTAGCTGTTAATGAAGTTTCGTTTTTTTAGTGCTGAAAATTCATTGTCTGCTGGCGCTGTACACTTTTTCTAAGTGTTGCAATATCTCATGAAGGAAATACTGGACAATCAAATTAATGACTTTCCAGGCTTCAGGATGCCTTTCTACACTATATAAAGGTGGAAATTTACATTGGAAACGTTTGGTTTAGCTGTTATAAAAGTTTGGTTTTTTAGTGCTGTAAATGCATTTTCAGCTCGCGCTGTACACATTTGCTATGAGAGGCATTATCTCATAAGGGAAATATTGGACAATCAAATTAATGACTGCCCAGGCTTCAGGATGTCCTTTTACACTATATAAAGGTGGAAATTTACATTTGAAACGTTTGGTTTAGCTGTTATAAAAGTTTGGTTTTTTAGTGCTGAAAATGCATTTTCAGCTCGCGCTGTACACATTTGCTATGAGAGGCATTATCTCATAAGGGAAATATTGGACAATCAAATTAATGACTGCCCAGGCTTCAGGATGTCTTTTTACACTATATAAAGGTGAAAATTTACATTGGAAACGTTTGGTTTAGCTGTTATAAAAGTTTGGTTTTTTAGTGCTGTAAATGCATTTTCAGCTCGCGCTGTACACATTTGCTATGAGAGGCATTATCTCATAAGGGAAATATTGGACAATCAAATTAATGACTGCCCAGGCTTCAGGATGTCTTTTTACACTATATAAAGGTGGAAATTTACATTGGAAACGTTTGGTTTAGGTGTTATATAAGTTTGGTTTTTTAGTGCTGAAAATGCATTTTCAGCTCGCACTGTACACATTTGCTATGTGAGGCATTATCTCATAAGGGAAATACTGGACAATCAAATTAATGACTTCCCAGGCTTCAGGATGCCTTTTTACACTCTATAAATGTGGAAATTTACATTGGAAACGTTTGGTTTAGCTGTTAATGAAGTTTCGTTTTTTTAGTGCTGAAAATTCATTGTCTGCTGGCGCTGTACACTTTTTCTAAGTTTTGCAATATCTCATGTAGGAAATACTGGACAATCAAATTAATGACTTTCCAGGCTTCAGGATGCCTTTCTACACTATATAAAGGTGGAAATTTACATTGGAAACGTTTGGTTTAGCTGTTATAAAAGTTTGTTTTTTTAGTGCTGTAAATGCATTTTCAGCTCGCGCTGTACACATTTGCTATGTGAGGCATTATCTCATAAGGGAAATACTGGACAATCAAATTAATGACTGCCCAGGCTTCAGGATGTCTTTTTACACTATATAAAGGTGGAAATTTACATTGGAAACGTTTGGTTTAGCTGTTATAAAAGTTTGGTTTTTTTAGTGCTGAAAATTCATTGTCTGCTGGCGCTGTACACTTTTTCTAAGTGTTGCAATATCTCATGAAGGAAATACTGGACAATCAAATTAATGACTTTCCAGGCTCCAGGATGCCTTTCTACACTATATAAAGGTGGAAATTTACATTGGAAACGTTTGGTTTAGCTGTTATAAAAGTTTGGTGTTTTAGTGCTGTAAATGCATTTTCAGCTCGCGCTGTACACATTTGCTATGAGAGGCATTATCTCATAAGGGAAATATTGGACAATCAAATTAATGACTGCCCAGGCTTCAGGATGTCTTTTTACACTATATAAAGGTGGAAATTTACATTGGAAACGTTTAGTTTAGCTGTTAATGAAGTTTCGTTTTTTTAGTGCTGAAAATTCATTGTCTACTGGCGCTGTACACTTTTTCTAAGTGTTGCAATATCTCATGAAGGAAATACTGGACAATCAAATTAATGACTTTCCAGGCTTCAGGATGCCTTTCTACACTATATAAAGGTGGAAATTTACATTGGAAACGTTTGGTTTAGCTGTTATAAAAGTTTGGTTTTTTAGTGCTGTAAATGCATTTTCAGCTCGCGCTGTACACATTTGCTATGAGAGGCATTATCTCATAAGGGAAATATTGGACAATCAAATTAATGACTGCCCAGGCTTCAGGATGTCTTTTTACACTATATAAAGGTGGAAATTTACATTGGAAACGTTTGGTTTAGCTGTTATAAAAGTTTGGTTTTTTAGTGCTGAAAATGCATTTTCAGCTCGCACTGTACACATTTGCTATGTGAGGCATTATCTCATAAGGGAAATACTGGACAATCAAATTAATGACTTCCCAGGCTTCAGGATGCATTTTTACACTCTATAAATGTGGAAATTTACATTGGAAACGTTTGGTTTAGCTGTTATAAAAGTTTGTTTTTTTAGTGCTGTAAATGCATTTTCAGCTCGCGCTGTACACATTTGCTATGTGAGGCATTATCTCATAAGGGAAATACTGGACAATCAAATTAATGACTGCCCAGGCTTCAGGATGTCTTTTTACACTATATAAAGGTGGAAATTTACATTGGAAACGTTTGATTTAGCTGTTATAAAAGTTTGGTTTTTTAGTGCTGAAAATGCATTTTCAGCTCGCACTGTACACATTTGCTATGTGAGGCATTATCTCATAAGGGAAATACTGGACAATCAAATTAATGACTTCCCAGGCTTCAGGATGCCTTTTTACACTCTATAAATGTGGAAATTTACATTGGAAACGTTTGGTTTAGCTGTTAATGAAGTTTCGTTTTTTTAGTGCTGAAAATTCATTGTCTGCTGGCGCTGTACACTTTTTCTAAGTGTTGCAATATCTCATGAAGGAAATACTGGACAATCAAATTAATGACTTTCCAGGCTTCAGGATGCCTTTCTACACTATATAAAGGTGGAAATTTACATTGGAAACGTTTGGTTTAGCTGTTATAAAAGTTTGGTTTTTTAGTGCTGTAAATGCATTTTCAGCTCGCGCTGTACACATTTGCTATGAGAGGCATTATCTCATAAGGGAAATATTGGACAATCAAATTAATGACTGCCCAGGCTTCAGGATGTCTTTTTACACTATATAAAGGTGGAAATTTACATTGGAAACGTTTAGTTTAGCTGTTAATGAAGTTTCGTTTTTTTAGTGCTGGAAATTCATTGTCTGCTGGCGCTGTACACTTTTTCTAAGTGTTGCAATATCTCATGAAGGAAATACTGGACAATCAAATTAAAGACTTTCCAGGCTTCAGGATGCCTTTTTACACTATATAAAGGTGGAAATTTACATTGGAAACGTTTGGTTTAGCTGTTATAAAAGTTTGGTTTTTTAGTGCTGTAAATGCATTTTCAGCTCGCGCTGTACACATTTGCTATGAGAGGCATTATCTCATAAGGGAAATATTGGACAATCAAATTAATGACTGCCCAGGCTTCAGGATGTCTTTTTACACTATATAAAGGTGGAAATTTACATTGGAAACATTTAGTTTAGCTGTTAATGAAGTTTCGTTTTTTTAGTGCTGAAAATTCATTGTCTGCTGGCGCTGTACACTTTTTCTAAGTGTTGCAATATCTCATGAAGGAAATACTGGACAATCAAATTAATGACTTTCCAGGCTTCAGGATGCCTTTCTACACTATATAAAGGTGGAAATTTACATTGGAAACGTTTGGTTTAGCTGTTATAAAAGTTTGTTTTTTTAGTGCTGTAAATGCATTTTCAGCTCGCGCTGTACACATTTGCTATGAGAGGCATTATCTCATAAGGGAAATATTGGACAATCAAATTAATGACTGCCCAGGCTTCAGGATGTCTTTTTACACTATATAAAGGTGGAAATTTACATTGGAAACGTTTGGTTTAGCTGTTATAAAAGTTTGGTTTTTTAGTGCTGTAAATGCATTTTCAGCTCGCGCTGTACACATTTGCTATGAGAGGCATTATCTCATAAGGGAAATATTGGACAATCAAATTAATGACTGCCCAGGCTTCAGGATGTCTTTTTACACTATATAAAGGTGGAAATTTACATTGGAAACGTTTGGTTTAGCTGTTATAAAAGTTTGGTTTTTTAGTGCTGAAAATGCATTTTCAGCTCGCACTGTACACATTTGCTATGTGAGGCATTATCTCATAAGGGAAATACTGGACAATCAAATTAATGACTTCCCAGGCTTCAGGATGCATTTTTACACTCTATAAATGTGGAAATTTACATTGGAAACGTTTGGTTTAGCTGTTATAAAAGTTTGTTTTTTTAGTGCTGTAAATGCATTTTCAGCTCGCGCTGTACACATTTGCTATGTGAGGCATTATCTCATAAGGGAAATACTGGACAATCAAATTAATGACTGCCCAGGCTTCAGGATGTCTTTTTACACTATATAAAGGTGGAAATTTACATTGGAAACGTTTGGTTTAGCTGTTATAAAAGTTTGGTTTTTTAGTGCTGAAAATGCATTTTCAGCTCGCACTGTACACATTTGCTATGTGAGGCATTATCTCATAAGGGAAATACTGGACAATCAAATTAATGACTTCCCAGGCTTCAGGATGCCTTTTTACACTCTATAAATGTGGAAATTTACATTGGAAACGTTTGGTTTAGCTGTTAATGAAGTTTCGTTTTTTTAGTGCTGAAAATTCATTGTCTGCTGGCGCTGTACACTTTTTCTAAGTGTTGCAATATCTCATGAAGGAAATACTGGACAATCAAATTAATGACTTTCCAGGCTTCAGGATGCCTTTCTACACTATATAAAGGTGGAAATTTACATTGGAAACGTTTGGTTTAGCTGTTATAATAGTTTGGTTTTTTAGTGCTGTAAATGCATTTTCAGCTCGCGCTGTACACATTTGCTATGAGAGGCATTATCTCATAAGGGAAATATTGGACAATCAAATTAATGACTGCCCAGGCTTCAGGATGTCTTTTTACACTATATAAAGGTGGAAATTTACATTGGAAACGTTTAGTTTAGCTGTTAATGAAGTTTCGTTTTTTTAGTGCTGGAAATTCATTGTCTGCTGGCGCTGTACACTTTTTCTAAGTGTTGCAATATCTCATGAAGGAAATACTGGACAATCAAATTAAAGACTTTCCAGGCTTCAGGATGCCTTTTTACACTATATAAAGGTGGAAATTTACATTGGAAACGTTTGGTTTAGCTGTTATAAAAGTTTGGTTTTTTAGTGCTGTAAATGCATTTTCAGCTCGCGCTGTACACATTTGCTATGAGAGGCATTATCTCATAAGGGAAATATTGGACAATCAAATTAATGACTGCCCAGGCTTCAGGATGTCTTTTTACACTATATAAAGGTGGAAATTTACATTGGAAACGTTTGATTTAGCTGTTATAAAAGTTTGGTTTTTTAGTGCTGAAAATGCATTTTCAGCTCGCACTGTACACATTTGCTATGTGAGGCATTATCTCATAAGGGAAATACTGGACAATCAAATTAATGACTTCCCAGGCTTCAGGATGCCTTTTTACACTCTATAAATGTGGAAATTTACATTGGAAACGTTTGGTTTAGCTGTTAATGAAGTTTCGTTTTTTTAGTGCTGAAAATTCATTGTCTGCTGGCGCTGTACACTTTTTCTAAGTGTTGCAATATCTCATGAAGGAAATACTGGACAATCAAATTAATGACTTTCCAGGCTTCAGGATGCCTTTCTACACTATATAAAGGTGGAAATTTACATTGGAAACGTTTGGTTTAGCTGTTATAAAAGTTTGGTTTTTTAGTGCTGTAAATGCATTTTCAGCTCGCGCTGTACACATTTGCTATGAGAGGCATTATCTCATAAGGGAAATATTGGACAATCAAATTAATGACTGCCCAGGCTTCAGGATGTCTTTTTACACTATATAAAGGTGGAAATTTACATTGGAAACGTTTAGTTTAGCTGTTAATGAAGTTTCGTTTTTTTAGTGCTGGAAATTCATTGTCTGCTGGCGCTGTACACTTTTTCTAAGTGTTGCAATATCTCATGAAGGAAATACTGGACAATCAAATTAAAGACTTTCCAGGCTTCAGGATGCCTTTTTACACTATATAAAGGTGGAAATTTACATTGGAAACGTTTGGTTTAGCTGTTATAAAAGTTTGGTTTTTTAGTGCTGTAAATGCATTTTCAGCTCGCGCTGTACACATTTGCTATGAGAGGCATTATCTCATAAGGGAAATATTGGACAATCAAATTAATGACTGCCCAGGCTTCAGGATGTCTTTTTACACTATATAAAGGTGGAAATTTACATTGGAAACATTTAGTTTAGCTGTTAATGAAGTTTCGTTTTTTTAGTGCTGAAAATTCATTGTCTGCTGGCGCTGTACACTTTTTCTAAGTGTTGCAATATCTCATGAAGGAAATACTGGACAATCAAATTAATGACTTTCCAGGCTTCAGGATGCCTTTCTACACTATATAAAGGTGGAAATTTACATTGGAAACGTTTGGTTTAGCTGTTATAAAAGTTTGTTTTTTTAGTGCTGTAAATGCATTTTCAGCTCGCGCTGTACACATTTGCTATGAGAGGCATTATCTCATAAGGGAAATATTGGACAATCAAATTAATGACTGCCCAGGCTTCAGGATGTCTTTTTACACTATATAAAGGTGGAAATTTACATTGGAAACGTTTGGTTTAGCTGTTATAAAAGTTTGGTTTTTTAGTGCTGTAAATGCATTTTCAGCTCGCGCTGTACACATTTGCTATGAGAGGCATTATCTCATAAGGGAAATATTGGACAATCAAATTAATGACTGCCCAGGCTTCAGGATGTCTTTTTACACTATATAAAGGTGGAAATTTACATTGGAAACGTTTGGTTTAGCTGTTATAAAAGTTTGGTTTTTCAGTGCTGAAAATGCATTTTCAGCTCGCACTGTACACATTTGCTATGTGAGGCATTATCTCATAAGGGAAATACTGGACAATCAAATTAATGACTTCCCAGGCTTCAGGATGCATTTTTACACTCTATAAATGTGGAAATTTACATTGGAAACGTTTGGTTTAGCTGTTATAAAAGTTTGTTTTTTTAGTGCTGTAAATGCATTTTCAGCTCGCGCTGTACACATTTGCTATGTGAGGCATTATCTCATAAGGGAAATACTGGACAATCAAATTAATGACTGCCCAGGCTTCAGGATGTCTTTTTACACTATATAAAGGTGGAAATTTACATTGGAAACGTTTGGTTTAGCTGTTATAAAAGTTTGGTTTTTTAGTGCTGAAAATGCATTTTCAGCTCGCACTGTACACATTTGCTATGTGAGGCATTATCTCATAAGGGAAATACTGGACAATCAAATTAATGACTTCCCAGGCTTCAGGATGCCTTTTTACACTCTATAAATGTGGAAATTTACATTGGAAACGTTTGGTTTAGCTGTTAATGAAGTTTCGTTTTTTTAGTGCTGAAAATTCATTGTCTGCTGGCGCTGTACACTTTTTCTAAGTGTTGCAATATCTCATGAAGGAAATACTGGACAATCAAATTAATGACTTTCCAGGCTTCAGGATGCCTTTCTACACTATATAAAGGTGGAAATTTACATTGGAAACGTTTGGTTTAGCTGTTATAAAAGTTTGGTTTTTTAGTGCTGTAAATGCATTTTCAGCTCGCGCTGTACACATTTGCTATGAGAGGCATTATCTCATAAGGGAAATATTGGACAATCAAATTAATGACTGCCCAGGCTTCAGGATGTCTTTTTACACTATATAAAGGTGGAAATTTACATTGGAAACGTTTAGTTTAGCTGTTAATGAAGTTTCGTTTTTTTAGTGCTGGAAATTCATTGTCTGCTGGCGCTGTACACTTTTTCTAAGTGTTGCAATATCTCATGAAGGAAATACTGGACAATCAAATTAAAGACTTTCCAGGCTTCAGGATGCCTTTTTACAATATATAAAGGTGGAAATTTACATTGGAAACGTTTGGTTTAGCTGTTATAAAAGTTTGGTTTTTTAGTGCTGTAAATGCATTTTCAGCTCGCGCTGTACACATTTGCTATGAGAGGCATTATCTCATAAGGGAAATATTGGACAATCAAATTAATGACTGCCCAGGCTTCAGGATGTCTTTTTACACTATATAAAGGTGGAAATTTACATTGGAAACATTTAGTTTAGCTGTTAATGAAGTTTCGTTTTTTTAGTGCTGAAAATTCATTGTCTGCTGGCGCTGTACACTTTTTCTAAGTGTTGCAATATCTCATGAAGGAAATACTGGACAATCAAATTAATGACTTTCCAGGCTTCAGGATGCCTTTCTACACTATATAAAGGTGGAAATTTACATTGGAAACGTTTGGTTTAGCTGTTATAAAAGTTTGTTTTTTTAGTGCTGTAAATGCATTTTCAGCTCGCGCTGTACACATTTGCTATGAGAGGCATTATCTCATAAGGGAAATATTGGACAATCAAATTAATGACTGCCCAGGCTTCAGGATGTCTTTTTACACTATATAAAGGTGGAAATTTACATTGGAAACGTTTGGTTTAGCTGTTATAAAAGTTTGGTTTTTTAGTGCTGTAAATGCATTTTCAGCTCGCGCTGTACACATTTGCTATGAGAGGCATTATCTCATAAGGGAAATATTGGACAATCAAATTAATGGCTGCCCGGGCTTCAGGATGTCTTTTTACACTATATAAAGGTGGAAATTTACATTGGAAACGTTTAGTTTAGCTGTTAATGAAGTTTCGTTTTTTTAGTGCTGAAAATTCATTGTCTGCTGGCGCTGTACACTTTTTCTAAATGTTGCAATATCTCATGAAGGAAATACTGGACAATCAAATTAAGGACTTTCCAGGCTTCAGGATGCCTTTCTACACTATATAAAGGTGGAAATTTACATTGGAAACGTTTGGTTTAGCTGTTATAAAAGTTTGGTTTTTTAGTGCTGTAAATGCATTTTCAGCTCGCGCTGTACACATTTGCTATGAGAGGCATTATCTCATAAGGGAAATATTGGACAATCAAATTAATGACTGCCCAGGCTTCAGGATGTCTTTTTACACTATATAAAGGAGGAAATTTACATTGGAAACGTTTGGTTTAGGTGTTATAAAAGTTTGGTTTTTTAGTGCTGAAAATGCATTTTCAGCTCGCGCTGTACACATTTGCAATGAGAGGTATTATCTCATAAGGGAAATACTGGACAATCAAATTAATTACTTCCCAGGCTTCAGGATGCCTTTTTACACTCTATAAATGTGGAAATTTACATTGGAAACGTTTGGTTTAGCTGTTAATGAAGTTTCGTTTTTTTTAGTGCTGAAAATTCATTGTCTGCTGGCGCTGTACACTTTTTCTAAGTGTTGCAATATCTCATGAAGGAAATACTGGACAATCAAATTAATGACTTTCCAGGCTTCAGGATGCCTTTCTACACTATATAAAGGTGGAAATTTACATTGGAAACGTTTGGTTTAGCTGTTATAAAAGTTTGGTTTTTTAGTGCTGTAAATGCATTTTCAGCTCGCGCTGTACACATTTGCTATGAGAGGCATTATCTCATAAGGGAAATATTGGACAATCAAATTAATGACTGCCCAGGCTTCAGGATGTCTTTTTACACTATATAAAGGTGGAAATTTACATTGGAAACGTTTGGTTTAGCTGTTATAAAAGTTTGTTTTTTTAGTGCTGTAAATGCATTTTCAGCTCGCACTGTACACATTTGCTATGAGAGGCATTATCTCATAAGGGAAATATTGGACAATCAAATTAATGACTGCCCAGGCTTCAGGATGTCTTTTTACACTATATAAAGGTGGAAATTTACATTGGAAACGTTTACTTTAGCTGTTAATGAAGTTTCGTTTATTTAGTGCTGAAAATTCATTGTCTGCTGGCGCTGTACACTTTTTCTAAGTGTTGCAATATCTCATGAAGGAAATACTGGACAATCAAATTAATGACTTTCCAGGCTTCAGGATGCCTTTCTACACTATATAAAGGTGGAAATTTACATTGGAAACGTTTGGTTTAGCTGTTATAAAAGTTTGTTTTTTTAGTGCTGTAAATGCATTTTCAGCTCGCACTGTACACATTTGCTATGTGAGGCATTATCTCATAAGGGAAATACTGGACAATCAAATTAATGACTTCCCAGGCTTCAGGATGCCTTTTTACACTCTATAAATGTGGAAATTTACATTGGAAACGTTTGGTTTAGCTGTTAATGAAGTTTCGTTTTTTTTAGTGCTGAAAATTCATTGTCTGCTGGCGCTGTACACTTTTTCTAAGTGTTGCAATATCTCATGAAGGAAATACTGGACAATCAAATTAATGACTTTCCAGGCTTCAGGATGCCTTTCTACACTATATAAAGGTGGAAATTTACATTGGAAACGTTTGGTTTAGCTGTTATAAAAGTTTGGTTTTTTAGTGCTGTAAATGCATTTTCAGCTCGCGCTGTACACATTTGCTATGAGAGGCATTATCTCATAAGGGAAATATTGGACAATCAAATTAATGACTGCCCAGGATTCAGGATGTCTTTTTACACTATATAAAGGTGGAAATTTACATTGGAAACGTTTGGTTTAGCTGTTATAAAAGTTTGTTTTTTTAGTGCTGTAAATGCATTTTCAGCTCGCGCTGTACACATTTGCTATGAGAGGCATTATCTCATAAGGGAAATATTGGACAATCAAATTAATGACTGCCCAGGCTTCAGGATGTCTTTTTACACTATATAAAGGTGGAAATTTACATTGGAAACGTTTGGTTTAGTTGTTATATAAGTTTGTTTTTTTAGTGCTGAAAATGCATTTTCAGCTCGCACTGTACACATTTGCTATGTGAGGCATTATCTCATAAGGGAAATACTGGACAATCAAATTAATGACTTCCCAGGCTTCAGGATGCCTTTTTACACTATATAAAGGTGGAAATTTACATTGGAAACGTTTGGTTTAGCTGTTATAAAAGTTTGGTTTTTTTAGTGCTGAAAATTCATTGTCTGCTGGCGCTGTACACTTTTTCTAAGTGTTGCAATATCTCATGAAGGAAATACTGGACAATCAAATTAATGACTTTCCAGGCTCCAGGATGCCTTTCTACACTATATAAAGGTGGAAATTTACATTGGAAACGTTTGGTTTAGCTGTTATAAAAGTTTGGTTTTTTAGTGCTGTAAATGCATTTTCAGCTCGCGCTGTACACATTTGCTATGAGAGGCATTATCTCATAAGGGAAATATTGGACAATCATATTAATGACTGCCCAGGCTTCAGGATGTCTTTTTACACTATATAAAGGTGGAAATTTACATTGGAAACGTTTAGTTTAGCTGTTAATGAAGTATCGTTTTTTTAGTGCTGAAAATTCATTGTCTACTGGCGCTGTACACTTTTTCTAAGTGTTGCAATATCTCATGAAGGAAATACTGGACAATCAAATTAATGACTTTCCAGGCTTCAGGATGCCTTTCTACACTATATAAAGGTGGAAATTTACATTGGAAACGTTTGGTTTAGCTGTTATAAAAGTTTGGTTTTTTAGTGCTGTAAATGCATTTTCAGCTCGCGCTGTACACATTTGCTATGAGAGGCATTATCTCATAAGGGAAATATTGGACAATCAAATTAATGACTGCCCAGGCTTCAGGATGTCTTTTTACACTATATAAAGGTGGAAATTTACATTGGAAACGTTTGGTTTAGCTGTTATAAAAGTTTGGTTTTTTAGTGCTGAAAATGCATTTTCAGCTCGCACTGTACACATTTTCTATGTGAGGCATTATCTCATAAGGGAAATACTGGACAATCAAATTAATGACTTCCCAGGCTTCAGGATGCATTTTTACACTCTATAAATGTGGAAATTTACATTGGAAACGTTTGGTTTAGCTGTTATAAAAGTTTGTTTTTTTAGTGCTGTAAATGCATTTTCAGCTCGCGCTGTACACATTTGCTATGTGAGGCATTATCTCATAAGGGAAATACTGGACAATCAAATTAATGACTGCCCAGGCTTCAGGATGTCTTTTTACACTATATAAAGGTGGAAATTTACATTGGAAACGTTTGGTTTAGCTGTTACAAAAGTTTGGTTTTTTAGTGCTGAAAATGCATTTTCAGCTCGCACTGTACACATTTGCTATGTGAGGCATTATCTCATAAGGGAAATACTGGACAATCAAATTAATGACTTCCCAGGCTTCAGGATGCCTTTTTACACTCTATAAATGTGGAAATTTACATTGGAAACGTTTGGTTTAGCTGTTAATGAAGTTTCGTTTTTTTAGTGCTGAAAATTCATTGTCTGCTGGCGCTGTACACTTTTTCTAAGTGTTGCAATATCTCATGAAGGAAATACTGGACAATCAAATTAATGACTTTCCAGGCTTCAGGATGCCTTTCTACACTATATAAAGGTGGAAATTTACATTGGAAACGTTTGGTTTAGCTGTTATAAAAGTTTGTTCTTTTAGTGCTGTAAATGCATTTTCAGCTCGCGCTGTACACATTTGCTATGAGAGGCATTATCTCATAAGGGAAATATTGGACAATCAAATTAATGACTGCCCAGGCTTCAGGATGTCTTTTTACACTATATAAAGGTGGAAATTTACATTGGAAACGTTTAGTTTAGCTGTTAATGAAGTTTCGTTTTTTTAGTGCTGGAAATTCATTGTCTGCTGGCGCTGTACACTTTTTCTAAGTGTTGCAATATCTCATGAAGGAAATACTGGACAATCAAATTAATGACTTTCCAGGCTTCAGGATGCCTTTCTACACTATATAAAGGTGGAAATTTACATTGGAAACGTTTGGTTTAGCTGTTATAAAAGTTTGGTTTTTTAGTGCTGTAAATGCATTTTCAGCTCGCGCTGTACACATTTGCTATGAGAGGCATTATCTCATAAGGGAAATATTGGACAATCAAATTAATGACTGCCCAGGCTTCAGGATGTCTTTTTACACTATATAAAGGTGGAAATTTACATTGGAAACGTTTAGTTTAGCTGTTAATGAAGTTTCGGTTTTTTAGTGCTGAAAATTCATTGTCTGCTGGCGCTGTACACTTTTTCTAAGTGTTGCAATATCTCATAAGGGAAATACTGGACAATCAAATTAATCACTTTCCAGGCTTCAGGATGCCTTTCTACACTATATAAAGGTGGAAATTTACATTGGAAACGTTTGGTTTAGCTGTTATAAAAGTTTGGTTTTTTAGTGCTGTAAATGCATTTTCAGCTCGCGCTGTACACATTTGCTATGTGAGGCATTATATCATAAGGGAAATACTGGACAATCAAATTAATGACTTCCCAGGCTTCAGGATGCCTTTTTACACTCTATAAATGTGGAAATTTACATTGGAAACGTTTGGTTTAGCTGTTAATGAAGTTTCGTTTTTTTAGTGCTGAAAATTCATTGTCTGCTGGCGCTGTACACTTTTTCTAAGTGTTGCAATATCTCATGAAGGAAATACTGGACAATCAAATTAATGACTTTCCAGGCTTCAGGATGCCTTTCTACACTATATAAAGGTGGAAATTTACATTGGAAACGTTTGGTTTAGCTGTTATAAAAGTTTGGTTTTTTAGTGCTGTAAATGCATTTTCAGCTCGCGCTGTACACATTTGCTATGAGAGGCATTATCTCATAAGGGAAATATTGGACAATCAAATTAATGACTGCCCAGGCTTCAGGATGTCTTTTTACACTATATAAAGGTGGAAATTTACATTGGAAACGTTTGGTTTAGCTGTTATAAAAGTTTGTTTTTTTAGTGCTGTAAATGCATTTTCAGCTCGCGCTGTACACATTTGCTATGAGAGGCATTATCTCATAAGGGAAATATTGGACAATCAAATTAATGACTGCCCAGGCTTCAGGATGTCTTTTTACACTATATAAAGGTGGAAATTTACATTGGAAACGTTTAGTTTAGCTGTTAATGAAGTTTCGTTTTTTTAGTGCTGGAAATTCATTGTCTGCTGGCGCTGTACACTTTTTCTAAGTGTTGCAATATCTCATGAAGGAAATACTGGACAATCAAATTAATGACTTTCCAGGCTTCAGGATGCCTTTCTACACTATATAAAGGTGGAAATTTACATTGGAAACGTTTGGTTTAGCTGTTATAAAAGTTTGGTTTTTTAGTGCTGTAAATGCATTTTCAGCTCGCGCTGTACACATTTGCTATGAGAGGCATTATCTCATAAGGGAAATATTGGACAATCAAATTAATGACTGCCCAGGCTTCAGGATGTCTTTTTACACTATATAAAGGTGGAAATTTACATTGGAAACGTTTAGTTTAGCTGTTAATGAAGTTTCGTTTTTTTAGTGCTGGAAATTCATTGTCTGCTGGCGCTGTACACTTTTTCTAAGTGTTGCAATATCTCATGAAGGAAATACTGGACAATCAAATTAAAGACTTTCCAGGCTTCAGGATGCCTTTTTACACTATATAAAGGTGGAAATTTACATTGGAAACGTTTGGTTTAGCTGTTATAAAAGTTTGGTTTTTTAGTGCTGTAAATGCATTTTCAGCTCGCGCTGTACACATTTGCTATGAGAGGCATTATCTCATAAGGGAAATATTGGACAATCAAATTAATGACTGCCCAGGCTTCAGGATGTCTTTTTACACTATATAAAGGTGGAAATTTACATTGGAAACATTTAGTTTAGCTGTTAATGAAGTTTCGTTTTTTTAGTGCTGAAAATTCATTGTCTGCTGGCGCTGTACACTTTTTCTAAGTGTTGCAATATCTCATGAAGGAAATACTGGACAATCAAATTAAAGACTTTCCAGGCTTCAGGATGCCTTTTTACACTATATAAAGGTGGAAATTTACATTGGAAACGTTTGGTTTAGCTGTTATAAAAGTTTGGTTTTTTAGTGCTGTAAATGCATTTTCAGCTCGCGCTGTACACATTTGCTATGAGAGGCATTATCTCATAAGGGAAATATTGGACAATCAAATTAATGACTGCCCAGGCTTCAGGATGTCTTTTTACACTATATAAAGGTGGAAATTTACATTGGAAACATTTAGTTTAGCTGTTAATGAAGTTTCGTTTTTTTAGTGCTGAAAATTCATTGTCTGCTGGCGCTGTACACTTTTTCTAAGTGTTGCAATATCTCATGAAGGAAATACTGGACAATCAAATTAATGACTTTCCAGGCTTCAGGATGCCTTTCTACACTATATAAAGGTGGAAATTTACATTGGAAACGTTTGGTTTAGCTGTTATAAAAGTTTGTTTTTTTAGTGCTGTAAATGCATTTTCAGCTCGCGCTGTACACATTTGCTATGAGAGGCATTATCTCATAAGGGAAATATTGGACAATCAAATTAATGACTGCCCAGGCTTCAGGATGTCTTTTTACACTATATAAAGGTGGAAATTTACATTGGAAACGTTTGGTTTAGCTGTTATAAAAGTTTGGTTTTTTAGTGCTGTAAATGCATTTTCAGCTCGCGCTGTACACATTTGCTATGAGAGGCATTATCTCATAAGGGAAATATTGGACAATCAAATTAATGACTGCCCAGGCTTCAGGATGTCTTTTTACACTATATAAATGTGGAAATTTACATTGGAAACGTTTGGTTTAGCTGTTATAAAAGTTTGTTTTTTTAGTGCTGTAAATGCATTTTCAGCTCGCGCTGTACACATTTGCTATGTGAGGCATTATCTCATAAGGGAAATACTGGACAATCAAATTAATGACTGCCCAGGCTTCAGGATGTCTTTTTACACTATATAAAGGTGGAAATTTACATTGGAAACGTTTGGTTTAGCTGTTATAAAAGTTTGGTTTTTTAGTGCTGAAAATGCATTTTCAGCTCGCACTGTACACATTTGCTAAGTGAGGCATTATCTCATAAGGGAAATACTGGACAATCAAATTAATGACTTCCCAGGCTTCAGGATGCCTTTTTACACTCTATAAATGTGGAAATTTACATTGGAAACGTTTGGTTTAGCTGTTAATGAAGTTTCGTTTTTTTAGTGCTGAAAATTCATTGTCTGCTGGCGCTGTACACTTTTTCTAAGTGTTGCAATATCTCATGAAGGAAATACTGGACAATCAAATTAATGACTTTCCAGGCTTCAGGATGCATTTTTACACTCTATAAATGTGGAAATTTACATTGGAAACGTTTGGTTTAGCTGTTATAAAAGTTTGTTTTTTTAGTGCTGTAAATGCATTTTCAGCTCGCGCTGTACACATTTGCTATGTGAGGCATTATCTCATAAGGGAAATACTGGACAATCAAATTAATGACTGCCCAGGCTTCAGGATGTCTTTTTACACTATATAAAGGTGGAAATTTACATTGGAAACGTTTGGTTTAGCTGTTATAAAAGTTTGGTTTTTTAGTGCTGAAAATGCATTTTCAGCTCGCACTGTACACATTTGCTATGTGAGGCATTATCTCATAAGGGAAATACTGGACAATCAAATTAATGACTTCCCAGGCTTCAGGATGCCTTTTTACACTCTATAAATGTGGAAATTTACATTGGAAACGTTTGGTTTAGCTGTTAATGAAGTTTCGTTTTTTTAGTGCTGAAAATTCATTGTCTGCTGGCGCTGTACACTTTTTCTAAGTGTTGCAATATCTCATGAAGGAAATACTGGACAATCAAATTAATGACTTTCCAGGCTTCAGGATGCCTTTCTACACTATATAAAGGTGGAAATTTACATTGGAAACGTTTGGTTTAGCTGTTATAAAAGTTTGGTTTTTTAGTGCTGTAAATGCATTTTCAGCTCGCGCTGTACACATTTGCTATGAGAGGCATTATCTCATAAGGGAAATATTGGACAATCAAATTAATGACTGCCCAGGCTTCAGGATGTCTTTTTACACTATATAAAGGTGGAAATTTACATTGGAAACGTTTAGTTTAGCTGTTAATGAAGTTTCGTTTTTTTAGTGCTGGAAATTCATTGTCTGCTGGCGCTGTACACTTTTTCTAAGTGTTGCAATATCTCATGAAGGAAATACTGGACAATCAAATTAAAGACTTTCCAGGCTTCAGGATGCCTTTTTACACTATATAAAGGTGGAAATTTACATTGGAAACGTTTGGTTTAGCTGTTATAAAAGTTTGGTTTTTTAGTGCTGTAAATGCATTTTCAGCTCGCGCTGTACACATTTGCTATGAGAGGCATTATCTCATAAGGGAAATATTGGACAATCAAATTAATGACTGCCCAGGCTTCAGGATGTCTTTTTACACTATATAAAGGTGGAAATTTACATTGGAAACATTTAGTTTAGCTGTTAATGAAGTTTCGTTTTTTTAGTGCTGAAAATTCATTGTCTGCTGGCGCTGTACACTTTTTCTAAGTGTTGCAATATCTCATGAAGGAAATACTGGACAATCAAATTAATGACTTTCCAGGCTTCAGGATGCCTTTCTATACTATATAAAGGTGGAAATTTACATTGGAAACGTTTGGTTTAGCTGTTATAAAAGTTTGTTTTTTTAGTGCTGTAAATGCATTTTCAGCTCGCGCTGTACACATTTGCTATGAGAGGCATTATCTCATAAGGGAAATATTGGACAATCAAATTAATGACTGCCCAGGCTTCAGGATGTCTTTTTACACTATATAAAGGTGGAAATTTACATTGGAAACGTTTGGTTTAGCTGTTATAAAAGTTTGGTTTTTTAGTGCTGTAAATGCATTTTCAGCTCGCGCTGTACACATTTGCTATGAGAGGCATTATCTCATAAGGGAAATATTGGACAATCAAATTAATGACTGCCCAGGCTTCAGGATGTCTTTTTACACTATATAAAGGTGGAAATTTACATTGGAAACGTTTGGTTTAGCTGTTATAAAAGTTTGGTTTTTTAGTGCTGAAAATGCATTTTCAGCTCGCACTGTACACATTTGCTATGTGAGGCATTATCTCATAAGGGAAATACTGGACAATCAAATTAATGACTTCCCAGGCTTCAGGATGCATTTTTACACTCTATAAATGTGGAAATTTACATTGGAAACGTTTGGTTTAGCTGTTATAAAAGTTTGTTTTTTTAGTGCTGTAAATGCATTTTCAGCTCGCGCTGTACACATTTGCTATGTGAGGCATTATCTCATAAGGGAAATACTGGACAATCAAATTAATGACTGCCCAGGCTTCAGGATGTCTTTTTACACTATATAAAGGTGGAAATTTACATTGGAAACGTTTGGTTTAGCTGTTATAAAAGTTTGGTTTTTTAGTGCTGTAAATGCATTTTCAGCTCGCGCTGTACACATTTGCTATGAGAGGCATTATCTCATAAGGGAAATATTGGACAATCAAATTAATGGCTGCCCAGGCTTCAGGATGTCTTTTTACACTATATAAAGGTGGAAATTTACATTGGAAACGTTTAGTTTAGCTGTTAATGAAGTTTCGGTTTTTTAGTGCTGGAAATTCATTGTCTGCTGGCGCTGTACACTTTTTCTAAGTGTTGCAATATCTCATGAAGGAAATACTGGACAATCAAATTAAAGACTTTCCAGGCTTCAGGATGCCTTTTTACACTATATAAAGGTGGAAATTTACATTGGAAACGTTTGGTTTAGCTGTTATAAAAGTTTGGTTTTTTAGTGCTGTAAATGCATTTTCAGCTCGCGCTGTACACATTTGCTATGAGAGGCATTATCTCATAAGGGAAATATTGGACAATCAAATTAATGACTGCCCAGGCTTCAGGATGTCTTTTTACACTATATAAAGGTGGAAATTTACATTGGAAACATTTAGTTTAGCTGTTAATGAAGTTTCGTTTTTTTAGTGCTGAAAATTCATTGTCTGCTGGCGCTGTACACTTTTTCTAAGTGTTGCAATATCTCATGAAGGAAATACTGGACAATCAAATTAATGACTTTCCAAGCTTCAGGATGCCTTTCTACACTATATAAAGGTGGAAATTTACATTGGAAACGTTTGGTTTAGCTGTTATAAAAGTTTGGTTTTTTAGTGCTGTAAATGCATTTTCAGCTCGCGCTGTACACATTTGCTATGAGAGGCATTATCTCATAAGGGAAATATTGGACAATCAAATTAATGACTGCCCAGGCTTCAGGATGTCTTTTTACACTATATAAAGGTGGGAATTTACATTGGAAACGTTTGGTTTAGCTGTTATAAAAGTTTGGTTTTTTAGTGCTGTAAATGCATTTTCAGCTCGCGCTGTACACATTTGCTATGTGAGGCATTATCTCATAAGGGAAATACTGGACAATCAAATTAATGACTTCCCAGGCTTCAGGATGCCTTTTTACACTATATAAAGGTGGAAATTTACATTGGAAACGTTTGGTTTAGCTGTTATAAAAGTTTGGTTTTTTTAGTGCTGAAAATTCATTGTCTACTGGCGCTGTACACTTTTTCTAAGTGTTGCAATATCTCATGAAGGAAATACTGGACAATCAAATTAATGACTTTCCAGGCTTCAGGATGCCTTTCTACACTATATAAAGGTGGAAATTTACATTGGAAACGTTTGGTTTAGCTGTTATAAAAGTTTGGTTTTTTAGTGCTGTAAATGCATTTTCAGCTCGCGCTGTACACATTTGCTATGAGAGGCATTATCTCATAAGGGAAATATTGGACAATCAAATTAATGACTGCCCAGGCTTCAGGATGTCTTTTTACACTATATAAAGGTGGAAATTTACATTGGAAACGTTTGGTTTAGCTGTTATAAAAGTTTGGTTTTTTAGTGCTGAAAAGCCATTTTCAGCTCGCACTGTACACATTTGCTATGTGAGGCATTATCTCATAAGGGAAATACTGGACAATCAAATTAATGACTTCCCAGGCTTCAGGATGCATTTTTACACTCTATAAATGTGGAAATTTACATTGGAAACGTTTGGTTTAGCTGTTATAAAAGTTTGTTTTTTTAGTGCTGTAAATGCATTTTCAGCTCGCGCTGTACACATTTGCTATGTGAGGCATTATCTCATAAGGGAAATACTGGACAATCAAATTAATGACTGCCCAGGCTTCAGGATGTCTTTTTACACTATATAAAGGTGGAAATTTACATTGGAAACGTTTGGTTTAGCTGTTACAAAAGTTTGGTTTTTTAGTGCTGAAAATGCATTTTCAGCTCGCACTGTACACATTTGCTATGTGAGGCATTATCTCATAAGGGAAATACTGGACAATCAAATTAATGACTTCCCAGGCTTCAGGATGCCTTTTTACACTCTATAAATGTGGAAATTTACATTGGAAACGTTTGGTTTAGCTGTTAATGAAGTTTCGTTTTTTTAGTGCTGAAAATTCATTGTCTGCTGGCGCTGTACACTTTTTCTAAGTGTTGCAATATCTCATGAAGGAAATACTGGACAATCAAAATAATGACTTTCCAGGCTTCAGGATGCCTTTCTACACTATATAAAGGTGGAAATTTACATTGGAAACGTTTGGTTTAGCTGTTATAAAAGTTTGTTTTTTTAGTGCTGTAAATGCATTTTCAGCTCGCGCTGTACACATTTGCTATGAGAGGCATTATCTCATAAGGGAAATATTGGACAATCAAATTAATGACTGCCCAGGCTTCAGGATGTCTTTTTACACTATATAAAGGTGGAAATTTACATTGGAAACGTTTAGTTTAGCTGTTAATGAAGTTTCGGTTTTTTAGTGCTGAAAATTCATTGTCTGCTGGCGCTGTACACTTTTTCTAAGTGTTGCAATATCTCATGAAGGAAATACTGGACAATCAAATTAATCACTTTCCAGGCTTCAGGATGCCTTTCTACACTATATAAAGGTGGAAATTTACATTGGAAACGTTTGGTTTAGCTGTTATAAAAGTTTGGTTTTTTAGTGCTGTAAATGCATTTTCAGCTCGCGCTGTACACATTTGCTATGTGAGGCATTATATCATAAGGGAAATACTGGACAATCAAATTAATGACTTCCCAGGCTTCAGGATGCCTTTTTACACTCTATAAATGTGGAAATTTACATTGGAAACGTTTGGTTTAGCTGTTAATGAAGTTTCGTTTTTTTAGTGCTGAAAATTCATTGTCTGCTGGCGCTGTACACTTTTTCTAAGTGTTGCAATATCTCATGAAGGAAATACTGGACAATCAAATTAATGACTTTCCAGGCTTCAGGATGCCTTTCTACACTATATAAAGGTGGAAATTTACATTGGAAACGTTTGGTTTAGCTGTTATAAAAGTTTGGTTTTTTAGTGCTGTAAATGCATTTTCAGCTCGCGCTGTACACATTTGCTATGAGAGGCATTATCTCATAAGGGAAATATTGGACAATCAAATTAATGACTGCCCAGGCTTCAGGATGTCTTTTTACACTATATAAAGGTGGAAATTTACATTGGAAACGTTTGGTTTAGCTGTTATAAAAGTTTGTTTTTTTAGTGCTGTAAATGCATTTTCAGCTCGCGCTGTACACATTTGCTATGAGAGGCATTATCTCATAAGGGAAATATTGGACAATCAAATTAATGACTGCCCAGGCTTCAGGATGTCTTTTTACACTATATAAAGGTGGAAATTTACATTGGAAACGTTTAGTTTAGCTGTTAATGAAGTTTCGTTTTTTTAGTGCTGGAAATTCATTGTCTGCTGGCGCTGTACACTTTTTCTAAGTGTTGCAATATCTCATGAAGGAAATACTGGACAATCAAATTAATGACTTTCCAGGCTTCAGGATGCCTTTCTACACTATATAAAGGTGGGAATTTACATTGGAAACGTTTGGTTTAGCTGTTATAAAAGTTTGGTTTTTTAGTGCTGTAAATGCATTTTCAGCTCGCGCTGTACACATTTGCTATGAGAGGCATTATCTCATAAGGGAAATATTGGACAATCATATTAATGACTGCCCAGGCTTCAGGATGTCTTTTTACACTATATAAAGGTGGAAATTTACATTGGAAACGTTTAGTTTAGCTGTTAATGAAGTATCGTTTTTTTAGTGCTGAAAATTCATTGTCTACTGGCGCTGTACACTTTTTCTAAGTGTTGCAATATCTCATGAAGGAAATACTGGACAATCAAATTAATGACTTTCCAGGCTTCAGGATGCCTTTCTACACTATATAAAGGTGGAAATTTACATTGGAAACGTTTGGTTTAGCTGTTATAAAAGTTTGGTTTTTTAGTGCTGTAAATGCATTTTCAGCTCGCGCTGTACACATTTGCTATGAGAGGCATTATCTCATAAGGGAAATATTGGACAATCAAATTAATGACTGCCCAGGCTTCAGGATGTCTTTTTACACTATATAAAGGTGGAAATTTACATTGGAAACGTTTGGTTTAGCTGTTATAAAAGTTTGGTTTTTTAGTGCTGAAAAGCCATTTTCAGCTCGCACTGTACACATTTGCTATGTGAGGCATTATCTCATAAGGGAAATACTGGACAATCAAATTAATGACTTCCCAGGCTTCAGGATGCATTTTTACACTCTATAAATGTGGAAATTTACATTGGAAACGTTTGGTTTAGCTGTTATAAAAGTTTGTTTTTTTAGTGCTGTAAATGCATTTTCAGCTCGCGCTGTACACATTTGCTATGTGAGGCATTATCTCATAAGGGAAATACTGGACAATCAAATTAATGACTGCCCAGGCTTCAGGATGTCTTTTTACACTATATAAAGGTGGAAATTTACATTGGAAACGTTTGGTTTAGCTGTTACAAAAGTTTGGTTTTTTAGTGCTGAAAATGCATTTTCAGCTCGCACTGTACACATTTGCTATGTGAGGCATTATCTCATAAGGGAAATACTGGACAATCAAATTAATGACTTCCCAGGCTTCAGGATGCCTTTTTACACTCTATAAATGTGGAAATTTACTTTGGAAACGTTTGGTTTAGCTGTTAATGAAGTTTCGTTTTTTTAGTGCTGAAAATTCATTGTCTGCTGGCGCTGTACACTTTTTCTAAGTGTTGCAATATCTCATGAAGGAAATACTGGACAATCAAAATAATGACTTTCCAGGCTTCAGGATGCCTTTCTACACTATATAAAGGTGGAAATTTACATTGGAAACGTTTGGTTTAGCTGTTATAAAAGTTTGTTTTTTTAGTGCTGTAAATGCATTTTCAGCTCGCGCTGTACACATTTGCTATGAGAGGCATTATCTCATAAGGGAAATATTGGACAATCAAATTAATGACTGCCCAGGCTTCAGGATGTCTTTTTACACTATATAAAGGTGGAAATTTACATTGGAAACGTTTAGTTTAGCTGTTAATGAAGTTTCGGTTTTTTAGTGCTGAAAATTCATTGTCTGCTGGCGCTGTACACTTTTTCTAAGTGTTGCAATATCTCATGAAGGAAATACTGGACAATCAAATTAATCACTTTCCAGGCTTCAGGATGCCTTTCTACACTATATAAAGGTGGAAATTTACATTGGAAACGTTTGGTTTAGCTGTTATAAAAGTTTGGTTTTTTAGTGCTGTAAATGCATTTTCAGCTCGCGCTGTACACATTTGCTATGTGAGGCATTATATCATAAGGGAAATACTGGACAATCAAATTAATGACTTCCCAGGCTTCAGGATGCCTTTTTACACTCTATAAATGTGGAAATTTACATTGGAAACGTTTGGTTTAGCTGTTAATGAAGTTTCGTTTTTTTAGTGCTGAAAATTCATTGTCTGCTGGCGCTGTACACTTTTTCTAAGTGTTGCAATATCTCATGAAGGAAATACTGGACAATCAAATTAATGACTTTCCAGGCTTCAGGATGCCTTTCTACACTATATAAAGGTGGAAATTTACATTGGAAACGTTTGGTTTAGCTGTTATAAAAGTTTGGTTTTTTAGTGCTGTAAATGCATTTTCAGCTCGCGCTGTACACATTTGCTATGAGAGGCATTATCTCATAAGGGAAATATTGGACAATCAAATTAATGACTGCCCAGGCTTCAGGATGTCTTTTTACACTATATAAAGGTGGAAATTTACATTGGAAACGTTTGGTTTAGCTGTTATAAAAGTTTGTTTTTTTAGTGCTGTAAATGCATTTTCAGCTCGCGCTGTACACATTTGCTATGAGAGGCATTATCTCATAAGGGAAATATTGGACAATCAAATTAATGACTGCCCAGGCTTCAGGATGTCTTTTTACACTATATAAAGGTGGAAATTTACATTGGAAACGTTTAGTTTAGCTGTTAATGAAGTTTCGTTTTTTTAGTGCTGGAAATTCATTGTCTGCTGGCGCTGTACACTTTTTCTAAGTGTTGCAATATCTCATGAAGGAAATACTGGACAATCAAATTAATGACTTTCCAGGCTTCAGGATGCCTTTCTACACTATATAAAGGTGGGAATTTACATTGGAAACGTTTGGTTTAGCTGTTATAAAAGTTTGGTTTTTTAGTGCTGTAAATGCATTTTCAGCTCGCGCTGTACACATTTGCTATGAGAGGCATTATCTCATAAGGGAAATATTGGACAATCAAATTAATGACTGCTCAGGCTTCAGGATGTCTTTTTACACTATATAAAGGTGGAAATTTACATTGGAAACGTTTGGTTTAGCTGTTAATGAAGTTTCGTTTTTTTAGTGCTGAAAATTCATTGTCTGCTGGCGCTGTACACTTTTTCTAAGTGTTGCAATATCTCATGAAGGAAATACTGGACAATCAAATTAATGACTTTCCAGGCTTCAGGATGCCTTTCTACACTATATAAAGGTGGAAATTTACATTGGAAACGTTTGGTTTAGCTGTTATAAAAGTTTGGTTTTTTAGTGCTGTAAATGCATTTTCAGCTCGCGCTGTACACATTTGCTATGAGAGGCATTATCTCATAAGGGAAATATTGGACAATCAAATTAATGACTGCCCAGGCTTCAGGATGTCTTTTTACACTATATAAAGGTGGAAATTTACATTGGAAACGTTTAGTTTAGCTGTTAATGAAGTTTCGTTTTTTTAGTGCTGGAAATTCATTGTCTGCTGGCGCTGTACACTTTTTCTAAGTGTTGCAATATCTCATGAAGGAAATACTGGACAATCAAATTAAAGACTTTCCAGGCTTCAGGATGCCTTTTTACACTATATAAAGGTGGAAATTTACATTGGAAACGTTTGGTTTAGCTGTTATAAAAGTTTGGTTTTTTAGTGCTGTAAATGCATTTTCAGCTCGCGCTGTACACATTTGCTATGAGAGGCATTATCTCATAAGGGAAATATTGGACAATCAAATTAATGACTGCCCAGGCTTCAGGATGTCTTTTTACACTATATAAAGGTGGAAATTTACATTGGAAACATTTAGTTTAGCTGTTAATGAAGTTTCGTTTTTTTAGTGCTGAAAATTCATTGTCTGCTGGCGCTGTACACTTTTTCTAAGTGTTGCAATATCTCATGAAGGAAATACTGGACAATCAAATTAAAGACTTTCCAGGCTTCAGGATGCCTTTTTACACTATATAAAGGTGGAAATTTACATTGGAAACGTTTGGTTTAGCTGTTATAAAAGTTTGGTTTTTTAGTGCTGTAAATGCATTTTCAGCTCGCGCTGTACACATTTGCTATGAGAGGCATTATCTCATAAGGGAAATATTGGACAATCAAATTAATGACTGCCCAGGCTTCAGGATGTCTTTTTACACTATATAAAGGTGGAAATTTACATTGGAAACATTTAGTTTAGCTGTTAATGAAGTTTCGTTTTTTTAGTGCTGAAAATTCATTGTCTGCTGGCGCTGTACACTTTTTCTAAGTGTTGCAATATCTCATGAAGGAAATACTGGACAATCAAATTAATGACTTTCCAGGCTTCAGGATGCCTTTCTACACTATATAAAGGTGGAAATTTACATTGGAAACGTTTGGTTTAGCTGTTATAAAAGTTTGTTTTTTTAGTGCTGTAAATGCATTTTCAGCTCGCGCTGTACACATTTGCTATGAGAGGCATTATCTCATAAGGGAAATATTGGACAATCAAATTAATGACTGCCCAGGCTTCAGGATGTCTTTTTACACTATATAAAGGTGGAAATTTACATTGGAAACGTTTGGTTTAGCTGTTATAAAAGTTTGGTTTTTTAGTGCTGTAAATGCATTTTCAGCTCGCGCTGTACACATTTGCTATGAGAGGCATTATCTCATAAGGGAAATATTGGACAATCAAATTAATGACTGCCCAGGCTTCAGGATGTCTTTTTACACTATATAAATGTGGAAATTTACATTGGAAACGTTTGGTTTAGCTGTTATAAAAGTTTGTTTTTTTAGTGCTGTAAATGCATTTTCAGCTCGCGCTGTACACATTTGCTATGTGAGGCATTATCTCATAAGGGAAATACTGGACAATCAAATTAATGACTGCCCAGGCTTCAGGATGTCTTTTTACACTATATAAAGGTGGAAATTTACATTGGAAACGTTTGGTTTAGCTGTTATAAAAGTTTGGTTTTTTAGTGCTGAAAATGCATTTTCAGCTCGCACTGTACACATTTGCTATGTGAGGCATTATCTCATAAGGGAAATACTGGACAATCAAATTAATGACTTCCCAGGCTTCAGGATGCCTTTTTACACTCTATAAATGTGGAAATTTACATTGGAAACGTTTGGTTTAGCTGTTAATGAAGTTTCGTTTTTTTAGTGCTGAAAATTCATTGTCTGCTGGCGCTGTACACTTTTTCTAAGTGTTGCAATATCTCATGAAGGAAATACTGGACAATCAAATTAATGACTTTCCAGGCTTCAGGATGCATTTTTACACTCTATAAATGTGGAAATTTACATTGGAAACGTTTGGTTTAGCTGTTATAAAAGTTTGTTTTTTTAGTGCTGTAAATGCATTTTCAGCTCGCGCTGTACACATTTGCTATGTGAGGCATTATCTCATAAGGGAAATACTGGACAATCAAATTAATGACTGCCCAGGCTTCAGGATGTCTTTTTACACTATATAAAGGTGGAAATTTACATTGGAAACGTTTGGTTTAGCTGTTATAAAAGTTTGGTTTTTTAGTGCTGAAAATGCATTTTCAGCTCGCACTGTACACATTTGCTATGTGAGGCATTATCTCATAAGGGAAATACTGGACAATCAAATTAATGACTTCCCAGGCTTCAGGATGCCTTTTTACACTCTATAAATGTGGAAATTTACATTGGAAACGTTTGGTTTAGCTGTTAATGAAGTTTCGTTTTTTTAGTGCTGAAAATTCATTGTCTGCTGGCGCTGTACACTTTTTCTAAGTGTTGCAATATCTCATGAAGGAAATACTGGACAATCAAATTAATGACTTTCCAGGCTTCAGGATGCCTTTCTACACTATATAAAGGTGGAAATTTACATTGGAAACGTTTGGTTTAGCTGTTATAAAAGTTTGGTTTTTTAGTGCTGTAAATGCATTTTCAGCTCGCGCTGTACACATTTGCTATGAGAGGCATTATCTCATAAGGGAAATATTGGACAATCAAATTAATGACTGCCCAGGCTTCAGGATGTCTTTTTACACTATATAAAGGTGGAAATTTACATTGGAAACGTTTAGTTTAGCTGTTAATGAAGTTTCGTTTTTTTAGTGCTGGAAATTCATTGTCTGCTGGCGCTGTACACTTTTTCTAAGTGTTGCAATATCTCATGAAGGAAATACTGGACAATCAAATTAAAGACTTTCCAGGCTTCAGGATGCCTTTTTACACTATATAAAGGTGGAAATTTACATTGGAAACGTTTGGTTTAGCTGTTATAAAAGTTTGGTTTTTTAGTGCTGTAAATGCATTTTCAGCTCGCGCTGTACACATTTGCTATGAGAGGCATTATCTCATAAGGGAAATATTGGACAATCAAATTAATGACTGCCCAGGCTTCAGGATGTCTTTTTACACTATATAAAGGTGGAAATTTACATTGGAAACATTTAGTTTAGCTGTTAATGAAGTTGCGTTTTTTTAGTGCTGAAAATTCATTGTCTGCTGGCGCTGTACACTTTTTCTAAGTGTTGCAATATCTCATGAAGGAAATACTGGACAATCAAATTAATGACTTTCCAGGCTTCAGGATGCCTTTCTACACTATATAAAGGTGGAAATTTACATTGGAAACGTTTGGTTTAGCTGTTATAAAAGTTTGTTTTTTTAGTGCTGTAAATGCATTTTCAGCTCGCGCTGTACACATTTGCTATGAGAGGCATTATCTCATAAGGGAAATATTGGACAATCAAATTAATGACTGCCCAGGCTTCAGGATGTCTTTTTACACTATATAAAGGTGGAAATTTACATTGGAAACGTTTGGTTTAGCTGTTATAAAAGTTTGGTTTTTTAGTGCTGTAAATGCATTTTCAGCTCGCGCTGTACACATTTGCTATGAGAGGCATTATCTCATAAGGGAAATACTGGACAATCAAATTAATGACTGCCCAGGCTTCAGGATGTCTTTTTACACTATATAAAGGTGGAAATTTACATTGGAAACGTTTGGTTTAGCTGTTATAAAAGTTTGGTTTTTTAGTGCTGAAAATGCATTTTCAGCTCGCACTGTACACATTTGCTATGTGAGGCATTATCTCATAAGGGAAATACTGGACAATCAAATTAATGACTTCCCAGGCTTCAGGATGCCTTTTTACACTCTATAAATGTGGAAATTTACATTGGAAACGTTTGGTTTAGCTGTTAATGAAGTTTCGTTTTTTTAGTGCTGAAAATTCATTGTCTGCTGGCGCTGTACACTTTTTCTAAGTGTTGCAATATCTCATGAAGGAAATACTGGACAATCAAATTAATGACTTTCCAGGCTTCAGGATGCCTTTCTACACTATATAAAGGTGGAAATTTACATTGGAAACGTTTGGTTTAGCTGTTATAAAAGTTTGGTTTTTTAGTGCTGTAAATGCATTTTCAGCTCGCGCTGTACACATTTGCTATGAGAGGCATTATCTCATAAGGGAAATATTGGACAATCAAATTAATGGCTGCCCAGGCTTCAGGATGTCTTTTTACACTATATAAAGGTGGAAATTTACATTGGAAACGTTTAGTTTAGCTGTTAATGAAGTTTCGGTTTTTTAGTGCTGGAAATTCATTGTCTGCTGGCGCTGTACACTTTTTCTAAGTGTTGCAATATCTCATGAAGGAAATACTGGACAATCAAATTAAAGACTTTCCAGGCTTCAGGATGCCTTTTTACACTATATAAAGGTGGAAATTTACATTGGAAACGTTTGGTTTAGCTGTTATAAAAGTTTGGTTTTTTAGTGCTGTAAATGCATTTTCAGCTCGCGCTGTACACATTTGCTATGAGAGGCATTATCTCATAAGGGAAATATTGGACAATCAAATTAATGACTGCCCAGGCTTCAGGATGTCTTTTTACACTATATAAAGGTGGAAATTTACATTGGAAACATTTAGTTTAGCTGTTAATGAAGTTTCGTTTTTTTAGTGATGAAAATTCATTGTCTGCTGGCGCTGTACACTTTTTCTAAGTGTTGCAATATCTCATGAAGGAAATACTGGACAATCAAATTAATGACTTTCCAAGCTTCAGGATGCCTTTCTACACTACATAAAGGTGGAAATTTACATTGGAAACGTTTGGTTTAGCTGTTATAAAAGTTTGGTTTTTTAGTGCTGTAAATGCATTTTCAGCTCGCGCTGTACACATTTGCTATGAGAGGCATTATCTCATAAGGGAAATATTGGACAATCAAATTAATGACTGCCCAGGCTTCAGGATGTCTTTTTACACTATATAAAGGTGGAAATTTACATTGGAAACGTTTGGTTTAGCTGTTATAAAAGTTTGGTTTTTTAGTGCTGTAAATGCATTTTCAGCTCGCGCTGTACACATTTGCTATGAGAGGCATTATCTCATAAGGGAAATATTGGACAATCAAATTAATGGCTGCCCGGGCTTCAGGATGTCTTTTTACACTATATAAAGGTGGAAATTTACATTGGAAACGTTTAGTTTAGCTGTTAATGAAGTTTCGTTTTTTTAGTGCTGAAAATTCATTGTCTGCTGGCGCTGTACACTTTTTCTAAATGTTGCAATATCTCATGAAGGAAATACTGGACAATCAAATTAATGACTTTCCAGGCTTCAGGATGCCTTTCTACACTATATAAAGGTGGAAATTTACATTGGAAACGTTTGGTTTAGCTGTTATAAAAGTTTGGTTTTTTAGTGCTGTAAATGCATTTTCAGCTCGCGCTGTACACATTTGCTATGAGAGGCATTATCTCATAAGGGAAATATTGGACAATCAAATTAATGACTGCCCAGGCTTCAGGATGTCTTTTTACACTATATAAAGGAGGAAATTTACATTGGAAACGTTTGGTTTAGGTGTTATAAAAGTTTGGTTTTTTAGTGCTGAAAATGCATTTTCAGCTCGCGCTGTACACATTTGCAATGAGAGGCATTATCTCATAAGGGAAATACTGGACAATCAAATTAATGACTTCCCAGGCTTCAGGATGCCTTTTTACACTCTATAAATGTGGAAATTTACATTGGAAACGTTTGGTTTAGCTGTTAATGAAGTTTCGTTTTTTTTAGTGTTGAAAATTCGTTGTCTGCTGGCGCTGTACACTTTTTCTAAGTGTTGCAATATCTCATGAAGGAAATACTGGACAATCAAATTAATGACTTTCCAGGCTTCAGGATGCCTTTCTACACTATATAAAGGTGGAAATTTACATTGGAAACGTTTGGTTTAGCTGTTATAAAAGTTTGGTTTTTTAGTGCTGTAAATGCATTTTCAGCTCGCGCTGTACACATTTGCTATGAGAGGCATTATCTCATAAGGGAAATATTGGACAATCAAATTAATGACTGCCCAGGCTTCAGGATGTCTTTTTACACTATATAAAGGTGGAAATTTACATTGGAAACGTTTGGTTTAGCTGTTATAAAAGTTTGTTTTTTTAGTGCTGTAAATGCATTTTCAGCTCGCACTGTACACATTTGCTATGAGAGGCATTATCTCATAAGGGAAATATTGGACAATCAAATTAATGACTGCCCAGGCTTAAGGATGTCTTTTTACACTATATAAAGGTGGAAATTTACATTGGAAACGTTTACTTTAGCTGTTAATGAAGTTTCGTTTATTTAGTGCTGAAAATTCATTGTCTGCTGGCGCTGTACACTTTTTCTAAGTGTTGCAATATCTCATGAAGGAAATACTGGACAATCAAATTAATGACTTTCCAGGCTTCAGGATGCCTTTCTACACTATATAAAGGTGGAAATTTACATTGGAAACGTTTGGTTTAGCTGTTATAAAAGTTTGTTTTTTTAGTGCTGTAAATGCATTTTCAGCTCGCACTGTACACATTTGCTATGTGAGGCATTATCTCATAAGGGAAATACTGGACAATCAAATTAATGACTTCCCAGGCTTCAGGATGCCTTTTTACACTCTATAAATGTGGAAATTTACATTGGAAACGTTTGGTTTAGCTGTTAATGAAGTTTCGTTTTTTTAGTGCTGAAAATTCATTGTCTGCTGGCGCTGTACACTTTTTCTAAGTGTTGCAATATCTCATGAAGGAAATACTGGACAATCAAATTAATGACTTTCCAGGCTTCAGGATGCCTTTCTACACTATATAAAGGTGGAAATTTACATTGGAAACGTTTGGTTTAGCTGTTATAAAAGTTTGGTTTTTTAGTGCTGTAAATGCATTTTCAGCTCGCGCTGTACACATTTGCTATGAGAGGCATTATCTCATAAGGGAAATATTGGACAATCAAATTAATGACTGCCCAGGCTTCAGGATGTCTTTTTACACTATATAAAGGTGGAAATTTACATTGGAAACGTTTGGTTTAGCTGTTATAAAAGTTTGTTTTTTTAGTGCTGTAAATGCATTTTCAGCTCGCACTGTACACATTTGCTATGAGAGGCATTATCTCATAAGGGAAATATTGGACAATCAAATTAATGACTGCCCAGGCTTCAGGATGTCTTTTTACACTATATAAGGGTGGAAATTTACATTGGAAACGTTTAGTTTAGCTGTTAATGAAGTTTCGTTTTTTTAGTGCTGAAAATTCATTGTCTGCTGGCGCTGTACACATTTGCTATGTGAGGCATTATCTCATAAGGGAAATACTGGACAATCAAATTAATGACTGCCCAGGCTTCAGGATGTCTTTTTACACTATATAAAGGTGGAAATTTACATTGGAAACGTTTGGTTTAGCTGTTATAAAAGTTTGGTTTTTTAGTGCTGAAAATGCATTTTCAGCTCGCACTGTACACATTTGCTATGTGAGGCATTATCTCATAAGGGAAATACTGGACAATCAAATTAATGACTGCCCAGGCTTCAGGATGCCTTTTTACACTCTATAAATGTGGAAATTTACATTGGAAACGTTTGGTTTAGCTGTTAATGAAGTTTCGTTTTTTTAGTGCTGAAAATTCATTGTCTGCTGGCGCTGTACACTTTTTCTAAGTGTTGCAATATCTCATGAAGGAAATACTGGACAATCAAATTAATGACTTTCCAGGCTTCAGGATGCCTTTCTACACTATATAAAGGTGGAAATTTACAATTGAAACGTTTGGTTTAGCTGTTATAAAAGTTTGGTTTTTTAGTGCTGTAAATGCATTTTCAGCTCGCGCTGTACACATTTGCTATGAGAGGCATTATCTCATAAGGGAAATATTGGACAATCAAATTAATGACTGCCCAGGCTTCAGGATGTCTTTTTACACTATATAAAGGTGGAAATTTACATTGGAAACGTTTGGTTTAGCTGTTATAAAAGTTTGGTTTTTTAGTGCTGAAAATGCATTTTCAGCTCGCACTGTACACATTTGCTATGTGAGGCATTATCTCATAAGGGAAATACTGGACAATCAAATTAATGACTTCCCAGGCTTCAGGATGCCTTTTTACACTCTATAAATGTGGAAATTTACATTGGAAACGTTTGGTTTAGCTGTTAATGAAGTTTCGTTTTTTTAGTGCTGAAAATTCATTATCTGCTGGCGCTGTACACTTTTTCTAAGTGTTGCAATATCTCATGAAGGAAATACTGGACAATCAAATTAATGACTTTCCAGGCTTCAGGATGCCTTTCTACACTATATAAAGGTGGAAATTTACATTGGAAACGTTTGGTTTAGCTGTTAATGAAGTTTCGTTTTTTTTAGTGCTGAAAATTCATTGTCTGCTGGCGCTGTACACTTTTTCTAAGTGTTGCAATATCTCATGAAGGAAATACTGGACAATCAAATTAATGACTTTCCAGGCTTCAGGATGCCTTTCTACACTATATAAAGGTGGAAATTTACATTGGAAACGTTTGGTTTAGCTGTTATAAAAGTTTGGTTTTTTAGTGCTGTAAATGCATTTTCAGCTCGCGCTGTACACATTTGCTATGAGAGGCATTATCTCATAAGGGAAATATTGGACAATCAAATTAATGACTGCCCAGGCTTCAGGATGTCTTTTTACACTATATAAAGGTGGACATTTACATTGGAAACGTTTAGTTCAGCTGTTAATGAAGTTTCGTTTTTTTAGTGCTGAAAATTCATTGTCTGCTGGCGCTGTACACTTTTTCTAAGTGTTGCAATATCTCATGAAGGAAATACTGGACAATCAAATTAATGACTTTCCAGGCTTCAGGATGCCTTTCTACACTATATAAAGGTGGAAATTTACATTGGAAACGTTTGGTTTAGCTGTTATAAAAGTTTGGGTTTTTAGTGCTGTAAATGCATTTTCAGCTCGCGCTGTACACATTTGCTATGAGAGGCATTATCTCATAAGGGAAATATTGGACAATCAAATTAATGACTGCCCAGGCTTCAGGATGTCTTTTTACACTATATAAAGGTTGAAATTTACATTGGAAACGTTTGGTTTAGCTGTTATAAAAGTTTGGTTTTTTAGTGCTGTAAATGCATTTTCAGCTCGCGCTGTACACATTTGCTATGAGAGGCATTATCTCATAAGGGAAATATTGGACAATCAAATTAATGACTGCCCAGGCTTCAGGATGTCTTTTTACACTATATAAAGGTGGAAATTTACATTGGAAACGTTTAGTTTAGCTGTTAATGAAGTTTCGTTTTTTTAGTGCTGGAAATTCATTGTCTGCTGGCGCTGTACACTTTTTCTAAGTGTTGCAATATCTCATGAAGGAAATACTGGACAATCAAATTAAAGACTTTCCAGGCTTCAGGATGCCTTTTTACACTATATAAAGGTGGAAATTTACATTGGAAACGTTTGGTTTAGCTGTTATAAAAGTTTGGTTTTTTAGTGCTGTAAATGCATTTTCAGCTCGCGCTGTACACATTTGCTATGAGAGGCATTATCTCATAAGGGAAATATTGGACAATCAAATTAATGACTGCCCAGGCTTCAGGATGTCTTTTTACACTATATAAAGGTGGAAATTTACATTGGAAACATTTAGTTTAGCTGTTAATGAAGTTTCGTTTTTTTAGTGCTGAAAATTCATTGTCTGCTGGCGCTGTACACTTTTTCTAAGTGTTGCAATATCTCATGAAGGAAATACTGGACAATCAAATTAATGACTTTCCAGGCTTCAGGATGCCTTTCTACACTATATAAAGGTGGAAATTTACATTGGAAACGTTTGGTTTAGCTGTTATAAAAGTTTGTTTTTTTAGTGCTGTAAATGCATTTTCAGCTCGCGCTGTACACATTTGCTATGAGAGGCATTATCTCATAAGGGAAATATTGGACAATCAAATTAATGACTGCCCAGGCTTCAGGATGTCTTTTTACACTATATAAAGGTGGAAATTTACATTGGAAACGTTTGGTTTAGCTGTTATAAAAGTTTGGTTTTTTAGTGCTGTAAATGCATTTTCAGCTCGCGCTGTACACATTTGCTATGAGAGGCATTATCTCATAAGGGAAATATTGGACAATCAAATTAATGACTGCCCAGGCTTCAGGATGTCTTTTTACACTATATAAAGGTGGAAATTTACATTGGAAACGTTTGGTTTAGCTGTTATAAAAGTTTGGTTTTTTAGTGCTGAAAATGCATTTTCAGCTCGCACTGTACACATTTGCTATGTGAGGCATTATCTCATAAGGGAAATACTGGACAATCAAATTAATGACTTCCCAGGCTTCAGGATGCATTTTTACACTCTATAAATGTGGAAATTTACATTGGAAACGTTTGGTTTAGCTGTTATAAAAGTTTGTTTTTTTAGTGCTGTAAATGCATTTTCAGCTCGCGCTGTACACATTTGCTATGTGAGGCATTATCTCATAAGGGAAATACTGGACAATCAAATTAATGACTGCCCAGGCTTCAGGATGTCTTTTTACACTATATAAAGGTGGAAATTTACATTGGAAACGTTTGGTTTAGCTGTTATAAAAGTTTGGTTTTTTAGTGCTGAAAATGCATTTTCAGCTCGCACTGTACACATTTGCTATGTGAGGCATTATCTCATAAGGGAAATACTGGACAATCAAATTAATGACTTCCCAGGCTTCAGGATGCCTTTTTACACTCTATAAATGTGGAAATTTACATTGGAAACGTTTGGTTTAGCTGTTAATGAAGTTTCGTTTTTTTAGTGCTGAAAATTCATTGTCTGCTGGCGCTGTACACTTTTTCTAAGTGTTGCAATATCTCATGAAGGAAATACTGGACAATCAAATTAATGACTTTCCAGGCTTCAGGATGCCTTTCTACACTATATAAAGGTGGAAATTTACATTGGAAACGTTTGGTTTAGCTGTTATAAAAGTTTGGTTTTTTAGTGCTGTAAATGCATTTTCAGCTCGCGCTGTACACATTTGCTATGAGAGGCATTATCTCATAAGGGAAATATTGGACAATCAAATTAATGACTGCCCAGGCTTCAGGATGTCTTTTTACACTATATAAAGGTGGAAATTTACATTGGAAACGTTTAGTTTAGCTGTTAATGAAGTTTCGTTTTTTTAGTGCTGGAAATTCATTGTCTGCTGGCGCTGTACACTTTTTCTAAGTGTTGCAATATCTCATGAAGGAAATACTGGACAATCAAATTAAAGACTTTCCAGGCTTCAGGATGCCTTTTTACACTATATAAAGGTGGAAATTTACATTGGAAACGTTTGGTTTAGCTGTTATAAAAGTTTGGTTTTTTAGTGCTGTAAATGCATTTTCTGCTCGCGCTGTACACATTTGCTATGAGAGGCATTATCTCATAAGGGAAATATTGGACAATCAAATTAATGACTGCCCAGGCTTCAGGATGTCTTTTTACACTATATAAAGGTGGAAATTTACATTGGAAACATTTAGTTTAGCTGTTAATGAAGTTTCGTTTTTTTAGTGCTGAAAATTCATTGTCTGCTGGCGCTGTACACTTTTTCTAAGTGTTGCAATATCTCATGAAGGAAATACTGGACAATCAAATTAATGACTTTCCAGGCTTCAGGATGCCTTTCTACACTATATAAAGGTGGAAATTTACATTGGAAACGTTTGGTTTAGCTGTTATAAAAGTTTGTTTTTTTAGTGCTGTAAATGCATTTTCAGCTCGCGCTGTACACATTTGCTATGAGAGGCATTATCTCATAAGGGAAATATTGGACAATCAAATTAATGACTGCCCAGGCTTCAGGATGTCTTTTTACACTATATAAAGGTGGAAATTTACATTGGAAACGTTTGGTTTAGCTGTTATAAAAGTTTGGTTTTTTAGTGCTGTAAATGCATTTTCAGCTCGCGCTGTACACATTTGCTATGAGAGGCATTATCTCATAAGGGAAATATTGGACAATCAAATTAATGGCTGCCCGGGCTTCAGGATGACTTTTTACACTATATAAAGGTGGAAATTTACATTGGAAACGTTTAGTTTAGCTGTTAATGAAGTTTCGTTTTTTTAGTGCTGAAAATTCATTGTCTGCTGGCGCTGTACACTTTTTCTAAATGTTGCAATATCTCATGAAGGAAATACTGGACAATCAAATTAATGACTTTCCAGGCTTCAGGATGCCTTTCTACACTATATAAAGGTGGAAATTTACATTGGAAACGTTTGGTTTAGCTGTTATAAAAGTTTGTTTTTTTAGTGCTGTAAATGCATTTTCAGCTCGCGCTGTACACATTTGCTATGAGAGGCATTATCTCATAAGGGAAATATTGGACAATCAAATTAATGACTGCCCAGGCTTCAGGATGTCTTTTTACACTATATAAAGGTGGAAATTTACATTGGAAACGTTTGGTTTAGCTGTTATAAAAGTTTGTTTTTTTAGTGCTGTAAATGCATTTTCAGCTCGCGCTGTACACATTTGCTATGAGAGGCATTATCTCATAAGGGAAATATTGGACAATCAAATTAATGACTGCCCAGGCTTCAGGATGTCTTTTTACACTATATAAAGGTGGAAATTTACATTGGAAACGTTTGGTTTAGCTGTTATAAAAGTTTGTTTTTTTAGTGCTGTAAATGCATTTTCAGCTCGCACTGTACACATTTGCTATGAGAGGCATTATCTCATAAGGGAAATATTGGACAATCAAATTAATGACTGCCCAGGCTTCAGGATGTCTTTTTACACTATATAAAGGTGGAAATTTACATTGGAAACGTTTACTTTAGCTGTTAATGAAGTTTCGTTTATTTAGTGCTGAAAATTCATTGTCTGCTGGCGCTGTACACTTTTTCTAAGTGTTGCAATATCTCATGAAGGAAATACTGGACAATCAAATTAATGACTTTCCAGGCTTCAGGATGCCTTTCTACACTATATAAAGGTGGAAATTTACATTGGAAACGTTTGGTTTAGCTGTTATAAAAGTTTGTTTTTTTAGTGCTGTAAATGCATTTTCAGCTCGCACTGTACACATTTGCTATGTGAGGCATTATCTCATAAGGGAAATACTGGACAATCAAATTAATGACTTCCCAGGCTTCAGGATGCCTTTTTACACTCTATAAATGTGGAAATTTACATTGGAAACGTTTGGTTTAGCTGTTAATGAAGTTTCGTTTTTTTAGTGCTGAAAATTCATTGTCTGCTGGCGCTGTACACTTTTTCTAAGTGTTGCAATATCTCATGAAGGAAATACTGGACAATCAAATTAATGACTTTCCAGGCTTCAGGATGCCTTTCTACACTATATAAAGGTGGAAATTTACATTGGAAACGTTTGGTTTAGCTGTTATAAAAGTTTGGTTTTTTAGTGCTGTAAATGCATTTTCAGCTCGCGCTGTACACATTTGCTATGAGAGGCATTATCTCATAAGGGAAATATTGGACAATCAAATTAATGACTGCCCAGGCTTCAGGATGTCTTTTTACACTATATAAAGGTGGAAATTTACATTGGAAACGTTTGGTTTAGCTGTTATAAAAGTTTGTTTTTTTAGTGCTGTAAATGCATTTTCAGCTCGCACTGTACACATTTGCTATGAGAGGCATTATCTCATAAGGGAAATATTGGACAATCAAATTAATGACTGCCCAGGCTTCAGGATGTCTTTTTACACTATATAAGGGTGGAAATTTACATTGGAAACGTTTAGTTTAGCTGTTAATGAAGTTTCGTTTTTTTAGTGCTGAAAATTCATTGTCTGCTGGCGCTGTACACATTTGCTATGTGAGGCATTATCTCATAAGGGAAATACTGGACAATCAAATTAATGACTGCCCAGGCTTCAGGATGTCTTTTTACACTATATAAAGGTGGAAATTTACATTGGAAACGTTTGGTTTAGCTGTTATAAAAGTTTGGTTTTTTAGTGCTGAAAATGCATTTTCAGCTCGCACTGTACACATTTGCTATGTGAGGCATTATCTCATAAGGGAAATACTGGACAATCAAATTAATGACTGCCCAGGCTTCAGGATGCCTTTTTACACTCTATAAATGTGGAAATTTACATTGGAAACGTTTGGTTTAGCTGTTAATGAAGTTTCGTTTTTTTAGTGCTGAAAATTCATTGTCTGCTGGCGCTGTACACTTTTTCTAAGTGTTGCAATATCTCATGAAGGAAATACTGGACAATCAAATTAATGACTTTCCAGGCTTCAGGATGCCTTTCTACACTATATAAAGGTGGAAATTTACAATTGAAACGTTTGGTTTAGCTGTTATAAAAGTTTGGTTTTTTAGTGCTGTAAATGCATTTTCAGCTCGCGCTGTACACATTTGCTATGAGAGGCATTATCTCATAAGGGAAATATTGGACAATCAAATTAATGGCTGCCCAGGCTTCAGGATGTCTTTTTACACTATATAAAGGTGGAAATTTACATTGGAAACGTTTAGTTTAGCTGTTAATGAAGTTTCGGTTTTTTAGTGCTGGAAATTCATTGTCTGCTGGCGCTGTACACTTTTTCTAAGTGTTGCAATATCTCATGAAGGAAATACTGGACAATCAAATTAAAGACTTTCCAGGCTTCAGGATGCCTTTTTACACTATATAAAGGTGGAAATTTACATTGGAAACGTTTGGTTTAGCTGTTATAAAAGTTTGGTTTTTTAGTGCTGTAAATGCATTTTCAGCTCGCGCTGTACACATTTGCTATGAGAGGCATTATCTCATAAGGGAAATATTGGACAATCAAATTAATGACTGCCCAGGCTTCAGGATGTCTTTTTACACTATATAAAGGTGGAAATTTACATTGGAAACATTTAGTTTAGCTGTTAATGAAGTTTCGTTTTTTTAGTGATGAAAATTCATTGTCTGCTGGCGCTGTACACTTTTTCTAAGTGTTGCAATATCTCATGAAGGAAATACTGGACAATCAAATTAATGACTTTCCAAGCTTCAGGATGCCTTTCTACACTACATAAAGGTGGAAATTTACATTGGAAACGTTTGGTTTAGCTGTTATAAAAGTTTGGTTTTTTAGTGCTGTAAATGCATTTTCAGCTCGCGCTGTACACATTTGCTATGAGAGGCATTATCTCATAAGGGAAATATTGGACAATCAAATTAATGACTGCCCAGGCTTCAGGATGTCTTTTTACACTATATAAAGGTGGAAATTTACATTGGAAACGTTTGGTTTAGCTGTTATAAAAGTTTGGTTTTTTAGTGCTGTAAATGCATTTTCAGCTCGCGCTGTACACATTTGCTATGAGAGGCATTATCTCATAAGGGAAATATTGGACAATCAAATTAATGGCTGCCCGGGCTTCAGGATGTCTTTTTACACTATATAAAGGTGGAAATTTACATTGGAAACGTTTAGTTTAGCTGTTAATGAAGTTTCGTTTTTTTAGTGCTGAAAATTCATTGTCTGCTGGCGCTGTACACTTTTTCTAAATGTTGCAATATCTCATGAAGGAAATACTGGACAATCAAATTAATGACTTTCCAGGCTTCAGGATGCCTTTCTACACTATATAAAGGTGGAAATTTACATTGGAAACGTTTGGTTTAGCTGTTATAAAAGTTTGGTTTTTTAGTGCTGTAAATGCATTTTCAGCTCGCGCTGTACACATTTGCTATGAGAGGCATTATCTCATAAGGGAAATATTGGACAATCAAATTAATGACTGCCCAGGCTTCAGGATGTCTTTTTACACTATATAAAGGAGGAAATTTACATTGGAAACGTTTGGTTTAGGTGTTATAAAAGTTTGGTTTTTTAGTGCTGAAAATGCATTTTCAGCTCGCGCTGTACACATTTGCAATGAGAGGCATTATCTCATAAGGGAAATACTGGACAATCAAATTAATGACTTCCCAGGCTTCAGGATGCCTTTTTACACTCTATAAATGTGGAAATTTACATTGGAAACGTTTGGTTTAGCTGTTAATGAAGTTTCGTTTTTTTTAGTGTTGAAAATTCGTTGTCTGCTGGCGCTGTACACTTTTTCTAAGTGTTGCAATATCTCATGAAGGAAATACTGGACAATCAAATTAATGACTTTCCAGGCTTCAGGATGCCTTTCTACACTATATAAAGGTGGAAATTTACATTGGAAACGTTTGGTTTAGCTGTTATAAAAGTTTGGTTTTTTAGTGCTGTAAATGCATTTTCAGCTCGCGCTGTACACATTTGCTATGAGAGGCATTATCTCATAAGGGAAATATTGGACAATCAAATTAATGACTGCCCAGGCTTCAGGATGTCTTTTTACACTATATAAAGGTGGAAATTTACATTGGAAACGTTTGGTTTAGCTGTTATAAAAGTTTGTTTTTTTAGTGCTGTAAATGCATTTTCAGCTCGCACTGTACACATTTGCTATGAGAGGCATTATCTCATAAGGGAAATATTGGACAATCAAATTAATGACTGCCCAGGCTTAAGGATGTCTTTTTACACTATATAAAGGTGGAAATTTACATTGGAAACGTTTACTTTAGCTGTTAATGAAGTTTCGTTTATTTAGTGCTGAAAATTCATTGTCTGCTGGCGCTGTACACTTTTTCTAAGTGTTGCAATATCTCATGAAGGAAATACTGGACAATCAAATTAATGACTTTCCAGGCTTCAGGATGCCTTTCTACACTATATAAAGGTGGAAATTTACATTGGAAACGTTTGGTTTAGCTGTTATAAAAGTTTGTTTTTTTAGTGCTGTAAATGCATTTTCAGCTCGCACTGTACACATTTGCTATGTGAGGCATTATCTCATAAGGGAAATACTGGACAATCAAATTAATGACTTCCCAGGCTTCAGGATGCCTTTTTACACTCTATAAATGTGGAAATTTACATTGGAAACGTTTGGTTTAGCTGTTAATGAAGTTTCGTTTTTTTAGTGCTGAAAATTCATTGTCTGCTGGCGCTGTACACTTTTTCTAAGTGTTGCAATATCTCATGAAGGAAATACTGGACAATCAAATTAATGACTTTCCAGGCTTCAGGATGCCTTTCTACACTATATAAAGGTGGAAATTTACATTGGAAACGTTTGGTTTAGCTGTTATAAAAGTTTGGTTTTTTAGTGCTGTAAATGCATTTTCAGCTCGCGCTGTACACATTTGCTATGAGAGGCATTATCTCATAAGGGAAATATTGGACAATCAAATTAATGACTGCCCAGGCTTCAGGATGTCTTTTTACACTATATAAAGGTGGAAATTTACATTGGAAACGTTTGGTTTAGCTGTTATAAAAGTTTGTTTTTTTAGTGCTGTAAATGCATTTTCAGCTCGCACTGTACACATTTGCTATGAGAGGCATTATCTCATAAGGGAAATATTGGACAATCAAATTAATGACTGCCCAGGCTTCAGGATGTCTTTTTACACTATATAAGGGTGGAAATTTACATTGGAAACGTTTAGTTTAGCTGTTAATGAAGTTTCGTTTTTTTAGTGCTGAAAATTCATTGTCTGCTGGCGCTGTACACATTTGCTATGTGAGGCATTATCTCATAAGGGAAATACTGGACAATCAAATTAATGACTGCCCAGGCTTCAGGATGTCTTTTTACACTATATAAAGGTGGAAATTTACATTGGAAACGTTTGGTTTAGCTGTTATAAAAGTTTGGTTTTTTAGTGCTGAAAATGCATTTTCAGCTCGCACTGTACACATTTGCTATGTGAGGCATTATCTCATAAGGGAAATACTGGACAATCAAATTAATGACTGCCCAGGCTTCAGGATGCCTTTTTACACTCTATAAATGTGGAAATTTACATTGGAAACGTTTGGTTTAGCTGTTAATGAAGTTTCGTTTTTTTAGTGCTGAAAATTCATTGTCTGCTGGCGCTGTACACTTTTTCTAAGTGTTGCAATATCTCATGAAGGAAATACTGGACAATCAAATTAATGACTTTCCAGGCTTCAGGATGCCTTTCTACACTATATAAAGGTGGAAATTTACAATTGAAACGTTTGGTTTAGCTGTTATAAAAGTTTGGTTTTTTAGTGCTGTAAATGCATTTTCAGCTCGCGCTGTACACATTTGCTATGAGAGGCATTATCTCATAAGGGAAATATTGGACAATCAAATTAATGACTGCCCAGGCTTCAGGATGTCTTTTTACACTATATAAAGGTGGAAATTTACATTGGAAACGTTTGGTTTAGCTGTTATAAAAGTTTGGTTTTTTAGTGCTGAAAATGCATTTTCAGCTCGCACTGTACACATTTGCTATGTGAGGCATTATCTCATAAGGGAAATACTGGACAATCAAATTAATGACTTCCCAGGCTTCAGGATGCCTTTTTACACTCTATAAATGTGGAAATTTACATTGGAAACGTTTGGTTTAGCTGTTAATGAAGTTTCGTTTTTTTAGTGCTGAAAATTCATTATCTGCTGGCGCTGTACACTTTTTCTAAGTGTTGCAATATCTCATGAAGGAAATACTGGACAATCAAATTAATGACTTTCCAGGCTTCAGGATGCCTTTCTACACTATATAAAGGTGGAAATTTACATTGGAAACGTTTGGTTTAGCTGTTAATGAAGTTTCGTTTTTTTTAGTGCTGAAAATTCATTGTCTGCTGGCGCTGTACACTTTTTCTAAGTGTTGCAATATCTCATGAAGGAAATACTGGACAATCAAATTAATGACTTTCCAGGCTTCAGGATGCCTTTCTACACTATATAAAGGTGGAAATTTACATTGGAAACGTTTGGTTTAGCTGTTATAAAAGTTTGGTTTTTTAGTGCTGTAAATGCATTTTCAGCTCGCGCTGTACACATTTGCTATGAGAGGCATTATCTCATAAGGGAAATATTGGACAATCAAATTAATGACTGCCCAGGCTTCAGGATGTCTTTTTACACTATATAAAGGTGGACATTTACATTGGAAACGTTTAGTTCAGCTGTTAATGAAGTTTCGTTTTTTTAGTGCTGAAAATTCATTGTCTGCTGGCGCTGTACACTTTTTCTAAGTGTTGCAATATCTCATGAAGGAAATACTGGACAATCAAATTAATGACTTTCCAGGCTTCAGGATGCCTTTCTACACTATATAAAGGTGGAAATTTACATTGGAAACGTTTGGTTTAGCTGTTATAAAAGTTTGGGTTTTTAGTGCTGTAAATGCATTTTCAGCTCGCGCTGTACACATTTGCTATGAGAGGCATTATCTCATAAGGGAAATATTGGACAATCAAATTAATGACTGCCCAGGCTTCAGGATGTCTTTTTACACTATATAAAGGTTGAAATTTACATTGGAAACGTTTGGTTTAGCTGTTATAAAAGTTTGGTTTTTTAGTGCTGTAAATGCATTTTCAGCTCGCGCTGTACACATTTGCTATGAGAGGCATTATCTCATAAGGGAAATATTGGACAATCAAATTAATGACTGCCCAGGCTTCAGGATGTCTTTTTACACTATATAAAGGTGGAAATTTACATTGGAAACGTTTAGTTTAGCTGTTAATGAAGTTTCGTTTTTTTAGTGCTGGAAATTCATTGTCTGCTGGCGCTGTACACTTTTTCTAAGTGTTGCAATATCTCATGAAGGAAATACTGGACAATCAAATTAAAGACTTTCCAGGCTTCAGGATGCCTTTTTACACTATATAAAGGTGGAAATTTACATTGGAAACGTTTGGTTTAGCTGTTATAAAAGTTTGGTTTTTTAGTGCTGTAAATGCATTTTCAGCTCGCGCTGTACACATTTGCTATGAGAGGCATTATCTCATAAGGGAAATATTGGACAATCAAATTAATGACTGCCCAGGCTTCAGGATGTCTTTTTACACTATATAAAGGTGGAAATTTACATTGGAAACATTTAGTTTAGCTGTTAATGAAGTTTCGTTTTTTTAGTGCTGAAAATTCATTGTCTGCTGGCGCTGTACACTTTTTCTAAGTGTTGCAATATCTCATGAAGGAAATACTGGACAATCAAATTAATGACTTTCCAGGCTTCAGGATGCCTTTCTACACTATATAAAGGTGGAAATTTACATTGGAAACGTTTGGTTTAGCTGTTATAAAAGTTTGTTTTTTTAGTGCTGTAAATGCATTTTCAGCTCGCGCTGTACACATTTGCTATGAGAGGCATTATCTCATAAGGGAAATATTGGACAATCAAATTAATGACTGCCCAGGCTTCAGGATGTCTTTTTACACTATATAAAGGTGGAAATTTACATTGGAAACGTTTGGTTTAGCTGTTATAAAAGTTTGGTTTTTTAGTGCTGTAAATGCATTTTCAGCTCGCGCTGTACACATTTGCTATGAGAGGCATTATCTCATAAGGGAAATATTGGACAATCAAATTAATGACTGCCCAGGCTTCAGGATGTCTTTTTACACTATATAAAGGTGGAAATTTACATTGGAAACGTTTGGTTTAGCTGTTATAAAAGTTTGGTTTTTTAGTGCTGAAAATGCATTTTCAGCTCGCACTGTACACATTTGCTATGTGAGGCATTATCTCATAAGGGAAATACTGGACAATCAAATTAATGACTTCCCAGGCTTCAGGATGCATTTTTACACTCTATAAATGTGGAAATTTACATTGGAAACGTTTGGTTTAGCTGTTATAAAAGTTTGTTTTTTTAGTGCTGTAAATGCATTTTCAGCTCGCGCTGTACACATTTGCTATGTGAGGCATTATCTCATAAGGGAAATACTGGACAATCAAATTAATGACTGCCCAGGCTTCAGGATGTCTTTTTACACTATATAAAGGTGGAAATTTACATTGGAAACGTTTGGTTTAGCTGTTATAAAAGTTTGGTTTTTTAGTGCTGAAAATGCATTTTCAGCTCGCACTGTACACATTTGCTATGTGAGGCATTATCTCATAAGGGAAATACTGGACAATCAAATTAATGACTTCCCAGGCTTCAGGATGCCTTTTTACACTCTATAAATGTGGAAATTTACATTGGAAACGTTTGGTTTAGCTGTTAATGAAGTTTCGTTTTTTTAGTGCTGAAAATTCATTGTCTGCTGGCGCTGTACACTTTTTCTAAGTGTTGCAATATCTCATGAAGGAAATACTGGACAATCAAATTAATGACTTTCCAGGCTTCAGGATGCCTTTCTACACTATATAAAGGTGGAAATTTACATTGGAAACGTTTGGTTTAGCTGTTATAAAAGTTTGGTTTTTTAGTGCTGTAAATGCATTTTCAGCTCGCGCTGTACACATTTGCTATGAGAGGCATTATCTCATAAGGGAAATATTGGACAATCAAATTAATGACTGCCCAGGCTTCAGGATGTCTTTTTACACTATATAAAGGTGGAAATTTACATTGGAAACGTTTAGTTTAGCTGTTAATGAAGTTTCGTTTTTTTAGTGCTGGAAATTCATTGTCTGCTGGCGCTGTACACTTTTTCTAAGTGTTGCAATATCTCATGAAGGAAATACTGGACAATCAAATTAAAGACTTTCCAGGCTTCAGGATGCCTTTTTACACTATATAAAGGTGGAAATTTACATTGGAAACGTTTGGTTTAGCTGTTATAAAAGTTTGGTTTTTTAGTGCTGTAAATGCATTTTCTGCTCGCGCTGTACACATTTGCTATGAGAGGCATTATCTCATAAGGGAAATATTGGACAATCAAATTAATGACTGCCCAGGCTTCAGGATGTCTTTTTACACTATATAAAGGTGGAAATTTACATTGGAAACATTTAGTTTAGCTGTTAATGAAGTTTCGTTTTTTTAGTGCTGAAAATTCATTGTCTGCTGGCGCTGTACACTTTTTCTAAGTGTTGCAATATCTCATGAAGGAAATACTGGACAATCAAATTAATGACTTTCCAGGCTTCAGGATGCCTTTCTACACTATATAAAGGTGGAAATTTACATTGGAAACGTTTGGTTTAGCTGTTATAAAAGTTTGTTTTTTTAGTGCTGTAAATGCATTTTCAGCTCGCGCTGTACACATTTGCTATGAGAGGCATTATCTCATAAGGGAAATATTGGACAATCAAATTAATGACTGCCCAGGCTTCAGGATGTCTTTTTACACTATATAAAGGTGGAAATTTACATTGGAAACGTTTGGTTTAGCTGTTATAAAAGTTTGGTTTTTTAGTGCTGTAAATGCATTTTCAGCTCGCGCTGTACACATTTGCTATGAGAGGCATTATCTCATAAGGGAAATATTGGACAATCAAATTAATGGCTGCCCGGGCTTCAGGATGACTTTTTACACTATATAAAGGTGGAAATTTACATTGGAAACGTTTAGTTTAGCTGTTAATGAAGTTTCGTTTTTTTAGTGCTGAAAATTCATTGTCTGCTGGCGCTGTACACTTTTTCTAAATGTTGCAATATCTCATGAAGGAAATACTGGACAATCAAATTAATGACTTTCCAGGCTTCAGGATGCCTTTCTACACTATATAAAGGTGGAAATTTACATTGGAAACGTTTGGTTTAGCTGTTATAAAAGTTTGTTTTTTTAGTGCTGTAAATGCATTTTCAGCTCGCGCTGTACACATTTGCTATGAGAGGCATTATCTCATAAGGGAAATATTGGACAATCAAATTAATGACTGCCCAGGCTTCAGGATGTCTTTTTACACTATATAAAGGTGGAAATTTACATTGGAAACGTTTGGTTTAGCTGTTATAAAAGTTTGTTTTTTTAGTGCTGTAAATGCATTTTCAGCTCGCGCTGTACACATTTGCTATGAGAGGCATTATCTCATAAGGGAAATATTGGACAATCAAATTAATGACTGCCCAGGCTTCAGGATGTCTTTTTACACTATATAAAGGTGGAAATTTACATTGGAAACGTTTGGTTTAGCTGTTATAAAAGTTTGTTTTTTTAGTGCTGTAAATGCATTTTCAGCTCGCACTGTACACATTTGCTATGAGAGGCATTATCTCATAAGGGAAATATTGGACAATCAAATTAATGACTGCCCAGGCTTCAGGATGTCTTTTTACACTATATAAAGGTGGAAATTTACATTGGAAACGTTTACTTTAGCTGTTAATGAAGTTTCGTTTATTTAGTGCTGAAAATTCATTGTCTGCTGGCGCTGTACACTTTTTCTAAGTGTTGCAATATCTCATGAAGGAAATACTGGACAATCAAATTAATGACTTTCCAGGCTTCAGGATGCCTTTCTACACTATATAAAGGTGGAAATTTACATTGGAAACGTTTGGTTTAGCTGTTATAAAAGTTTGTTTTTTTAGTGCTGTAAATGCATTTTCAGCTCGCACTGTACACATTTGCTATGTGAGGCATTATCTCATAAGGGAAATACTGGACAATCAAATTAATGACTTCCCAGGCTTCAGGATGCCTTTTTACACTCTATAAATGTGGAAATTTACATTGGAAACGTTTGGTTTAGCTGTTAATGAAGTTTCGTTTTTTTAGTGCTGAAAATTCATTGTCTGCTGGCGCTGTACACTTTTTCTAAGTGTTGCAATATCTCATGAAGGAAATACTGGACAATCAAATTAATGACTTTCCAGGCTTCAGGATGCCTTTCTACACTATATAAAGGTGGAAATTTACATTGGAAACGTTTGGTTTAGCTGTTATAAAAGTTTGGTTTTTTAGTGCTGTAAATGCATTTTCAGCTCGCGCTGTACACATTTGCTATGAGAGGCATTATCTCATAAGGGAAATATTGGACAATCAAATTAATGACTGCCCAGGCTTCAGGATGTCTTTTTACACTATATAAAGGTGGAAATTTACATTGGAAACGTTTGGTTTAGCTGTTATAAAAGTTTGTTTTTTTAGTGCTGTAAATGCATTTTCAGCTCGCACTGTACACATTTGCTATGAGAGGCATTATCTCATAAGGGAAATATTGGACAATCAAATTAATGACTGCCCAGGCTTCAGGATGTCTTTTTACACTATATAAGGGTGGAAATTTACATTGGAAACGTTTAGTTTAGCTGTTAATGAAGTTTCGTTTTTTTAGTGCTGAAAATTCATTGTCTGCTGGCGCTGTACACATTTGCTATGTGAGGCATTATCTCATAAGGGAAATACTGGACAATCAAATTAATGACTGCCCAGGCTTCAGGATGTCTTTTTACACTATATAAAGGTGGAAATTTACATTGGAAACGTTTGGTTTAGCTGTTATAAAAGTTTGGTTTTTTAGTGCTGAAAATGCATTTTCAGCTCGCACTGTACACATTTGCTATGTGAGGCATTATCTCATAAGGGAAATACTGGACAATCAAATTAATGACTGCCCAGGCTTCAGGATGCCTTTTTACACTCTATAAATGTGGAAATTTACATTGGAAACGTTTGGTTTAGCTGTTAATGAAGTTTCGTTTTTTTAGTGCTGAAAATTCATTGTCTGCTGGCGCTGTACACTTTTTCTAAGTGTTGCAATATCTCATGAAGGAAATACTGGACAATCAAATTAATGACTTTCCAGGCTTCAGGATGCCTTTCTACACTATATAAAGGTGGAAATTTACAATTGAAACGTTTGGTTTAGCTGTTATAAAAGTTTGGTTTTTTAGTGCTGTAAATGCATTTTCAGCTCGCGCTGTACACATTTGCTATGAGAGGCATTATCTCATAAGGGAAATATTGGACAATCAAATTAATGACTGCCCAGGCTTCAGGATGTCTTTTTACACTATATAAAGGTGGAAATTTACATTGGAAACGTTTGGTTTAGCTGTTATAAAAGTTTGGTTTTTTAGTGCTGAAAATGCATTTTCAGCTCGCACTGTACACATTTGCTATGTGAGGCATTATCTCATAAGGGAAATACTGGACAATCAAATTAATGACTTCCCAGGCTTCAGGATGCCTTTTTACACTCTATAAATGTGGAAATTTACATTGGAAACGTTTGGTTTAGCTGTTAATGAAGTTTCGTTTTTTTAGTGCTGAAAATTCATTGTCTGCTGGCGCTGTACACTTTTTCTAAGTGTTGCAATATCTCATGAAGGAAATACTGGACAATCAAATTAATGACTTTCCAGGCTTCAGGATGCCTTTCTACACTATATAAAGGTGGAAATTTACATTGGAAACGTTTGGTTTAGCTGTTAATGAAGTTTCGTTTTTTTTAGTGCTGAAAATTCATTGTCTGCTGGCGCTGTACACTTTTTCTAAGTGTTGCAATATCTCATGAAGGAAATACTGGACAATCAAATTAATGACTTTCCAGGCTTCAGGATGCCTTTCTACACTATATAAAGGTGGAAATTTACATTGGAAACGTTTGGTTTAGCTGTTATAAAAGTTTGGTTTTTTAGTGCTGTAAATGCATTTTCAGCTCGCGCTGTACACATTTGCTATGAGAGGCATTATCTCATAAGGGAAATATTGGACAATCAAATTAATGACTGCCCAGGCTTCAGGATGTCTTTTTACACTATATAAAGGTGGACATTTACATTGGAAACGTTTAGTTCAGCTGTTAATGAAGTTTCGTTTTTTTAGTGCTGAAAATTCATTGTCTGCTGGCGCTGTACACTTTTTCTAAGTGTTGCAATATCTCATGAAGGAAATACTGGACAATCAAATTAATGACTTTCCAGGCTTCAGGATGCCTTTCTACACTATATAAAGGTGGAAATTTACATTGGAAACGTTTGGTTTAGCTGTTATAAAAGTTTGGGTTTTTAGTGCTGTAAATGCATTTTCAGCTCGCGCTGTACACATTTGCTATGAGAGGCATTATCTCATAAGGGAAATATTGGACAATCAAATTAATGACTGCCCAGGCTTCAGGATGTCTTTTTACACTATATAAAGGTTGAAATTTACATTGGAAACGTTTGGTTTAGCTGTTATAAAAGTTTGGTTTTTTAGTGCTGTAAATGCATTTTCAGCTCGCGCTGTACACATTTGCTATGAGAGGCATTATCTCATAAGGGAAATATTGGACAATCAAATTAATGACTGCCCAGGCTTCAGGATGTCTTTTTACACTATATAAAGGTGGAAATTTACATTGGAAACGTTTAGTTTAGCTGTTAATGAAGTTTCGTTTTTTTAGTGCTGGAAATTCATTGTCTGCTGGCGCTGTACACTTTTTCTAAGTGTTGCAATATCTCATGAAGGAAATACTGGACAATCAAATTAAAGACTTTCCAGGCTTCAGGATGCCTGTTTACACTATATAAAGGTGGAAATTTACATTGGAAACGTTTGGTTTAGCTGTTATAAAAGTTTGGTTTTTTAGTGCTGTAAATGCATTTTCAGCTCGCGCTGTACACATTTGCTATGAGAGGCATTATCTCATAAGGGAAATATTGGACAATCAAATTAATGACTGCCCAGGCTTCAGGATGTCTTTTTACACTATATAAAGGTGGAAATTTACATTGGAAACATTTAGTTTAGCTGTTAATGAAGTTTCGTTTTTTTAGTGCTGAAAATTCATTGTCTGCTGGCGCTGTACACTTTTTCTAAGTGTTGCAATATCTCATGAAGGAAATACTGGACAATCAAATTAATGACTTTCCAGGCTTCAGGATGCCTTTCTACACTATATAAAGGTGGAAATTTACATTGGAAACGTTTGGTTTAGCTGTTATAAAAGTTTGTTTTTTTAGTGCTGTAAATGCATTTTCAGCTCGCGCTGTACACATTTGCTATGAGAGGCATTATCTCATAAGGGAAATATTGGACAATCAAATTAATGACTGCCCAGGCTTCAGGATGTCTTTTTACACTATATAAAGGTGGAAATTTACATTGGAAACGTTTGGTTTAGCTGTTATAAAAGTTTGGTTTTTTAGTGCTGTAAATGCATTTTCAGCTCGCGCTGTACACATTTGCTATGAGAGGCATTATCTCATAAGGGAAATATTGGACAATCAAATTAATGACTGCCCAGGCTTCAGGATGTCTTTTTACACTATATAAAGGTGGAAATTTACATTGGAAACGTTTGGTTTAGCTGTTATAAAAGTTTGGTTTTTTAGTGCTGAAAATGCATTTTCAGCTCGCACTGTACACATTTGCTATGTGAGGCATTATCTCATAAGGGAAATACTGGACAATCAAATTAATGACTTCCCAGGCTTCAGGATGCATTTTTACACTCTATAAATGTGGAAATTTACATTGGAAACGTTTGGTTTAGCTGTTATAAAATTTTGTTTTTTTAGTGCTGTAAATGCATTTTCAGCTCGCGCTGTACACATTTGCTATGTGAGGCATTATCTCATAAGGGAAATACTGGACAATCAAATTAATGACTGCCCAGGCTTCAGGATGTCTTTTTACACTATATAAAGGTGGAAATTTACATTGGAAACGTTTGGTTTAGCTGTTATAAAAGTTTGGTTTTTTAGTGCTGAAAATGCATTTTCAGCTCGCACTGTACACATTTGCTATGTGAGGCATTATCTCATAAGGGAAATACTGGACAATCAAATTAATGACTTCCCAGGCTTCAGGATGCCTTTTTACACTCTATAAATGTGGAAATTTACATTGGAAACGTTTGGTTTAGCTGTTAATGAAGTTTCGTTTTTTTAGTGCTGAAAATTCATTGTCTGCTGGCGCTGTACACTTTTTCTAAGTGTTGCAATATCTCATGAAGGAAATACTGGACAATCAAATTAATGACTTTCCAGGCTTCAGGATGCCTTTCTACACTATATAAAGGTGGAAATTTACATTGGAAACGTTTGGTTTAGCTGTTATAAAAGTTTGGTTTTTTAGTGCTGTAAATGCATTTTCAGCTCGCGCTGTACACATTTGCTAAGAGGCATTATCTCATAAGGGAAATATTGGACAATCAAATTAATGACTGCCCAGGCTTCAGGATGTCTTTTTACACTATATAAAGGTGGAAATTTACATTGGAAACGTTTAGTTTAGCTGTTAATGAAGTTTCGTTTTTTTAGTGCTGGAAATTCATTGTCTGCTGGCGCTGTACACTTTTTCTAAGTGTTGCAATATCTCATGAAGGAAATACTGGACAATCAAATTAAAGACTTTCCAGGCTTCAGGATGCCTTTTTACACTATATAAAGGTGGAAATTTACATTGGAAACGTTTGGTTTAGCTGTTATAAAAGTTTGGTTTTTTAGTGCTGTAAATGCATTTTCAGCTCGCGCTGTACACATTTGCTATGAGAGGCATTATCTCATAAGGGAAATATTGGACAATCAAATTAATGACTGCCCAGGCTTCAGGATGTCTTTTTACACTATATAAAGGTGGAAATTTACATTGGAAACGTTTGGTTTAGCTGTTATAAAAGTTTGGTTTTTTAGTGCTGAAAATGCATTTTCAGCTCGCACTGTACACATTTGCTATGTGAGGCATTATCTCATAAGGGAAATACTGGACAATCAAATTAATGACTTCCCAGGCTTCAGGATGCATTTTTACACTCTATAAATGTGGAAATTTACATTGGAAACGTTTGGTTTAGCTGTTATAAAAGTTTGTTTTTTTAGTGCTGTAAATGCATTTTCAGCTCGCGCTGTACACATTTGCTATGTGAGGCATTATCTCATAAGGGAAATACTGGACAATCAAATTAATGACTGCCCAGGCTTCAGGATGTCTTTTTACACTATATAAAGGTGGAAATTTACATTGGAAACGTTTGGTTTAGCTGTTATAAAAGTTTGGTTTTTTAGTGCTGAAAATGCATTTTCAGCTCGCACTGTACACATTTGCTATGTGAGGCATTATCTCATAAGGGAAATACTGGACAATCAAATTAATGACTTCCCAGGCTTCAGGATGCCTTTTTACACTCTATAAATGTGGAAATTTACATTGGAAACGTTTGGTTTAGCTGTTAATGAAGTTTCGTTTTTTTAGTGCTGAAAATTCATTGTCTGCTGGCGCTGTACACTTTTTCTAAGTGTTGCAATATCTCATGAAGGAAATACTGGACAATCAAATTAATGACTTTCCAGGCTTCAGGATGCCTTTCTACACTATATAAAGGTGGAAATTTACATTGGAAACGTTTGGTTTAGCTGTTATAAAAGTTTGGTTTTTTAGTGCTGTAAATGCATTTTCAGCTCGCGCTGTACACATTTGCTATGAGAGGCATTATCTCATAAGGGAAATATTGGACAATCAAATTAATGACTGCCCAGGCTTCAGGATGTCTTTTTACACTATATAAAGGTGGAAATTTACATTGGAAACGTTTAGTTTAGCTGTTAATGAAGTTTCGTTTTTTTAGTGCTGGAAATTCATTGTCTGCTGGCGCTGTACACTTTTTCTAAGTGTTGCAATATCTCATGAAGGAAATACTGGACAATCAAATTAAAGACTTTCCAGGCTTCAGGATGCCTTTTTACACTATATAAAGGTGGAAATTTACATTGGAAACGTTTGGTTTAGCTGTTATAAAAGTTTGGTTTTTTAGTGCTGTAAATGCATTTTCAGCTCGCGCTGTACACATTTGCTATGAGAGGCATTATCTCATAAGGGAAATATTGGACAATCAAATTAATGACTGCCCAGGCTTCAGGATGTCTTTTTACACTATATAAAGGTGGAAATTTACATTGGAAACATTTAGTTTAGCTGTTAATGAAGTTTCGTTTTTTTAGTGCTGAAAATTCATTTTCTGCTGGCGCTGTACACTTTTTCTAAGTGTTGCAATATCTCATGAAGGAAATACTGGACAATCAAATTAATGACTTTCCAGGCTTCAGGATGCCTTTCTACACTATATAAAGGTGGAAATTTACATTGGAAACGTTTGGTTTAGCTGTTATAAAAGTTTGTTTTTTTAGTGCTGTAAATGCATTTTCAGCTCGCGCTGTACACATTTGCTATGAGAGGCATTATCTCATAAGGGAAATATTGGACAATCAAATTAATGACTGCCCAGGCTTCAGGATGTCTTTTTACACTATATAAAGGTGGAAATTTACATTGGAAACGTTTGGTTTAGCTGTTATAAAAGTTTGGTTTTTTAGTGCTGTAAATGCATTTTCAGCTCGCGCTGTACACATTTGCTATGAGAGGCATTATCTCATAAGGGAAATATTGGACAATCAAATTAATGGCTGCCCGGGCTTCAGGATGTCTTTTTACACTATATAAAGGTGGAAATTTACATTGGAAACGTTTAGTTTAGCTGTTAATGAAGTTTCGTTTTTTTAGTGCTGAAAATTCATTGTCTGCTGGCGCTGTACACTTTTTCTAAATGTTGCAATATCTCATGAAGGAAATACTGGACAATCAAATTAATGACTTTCCAGGCTTCAGGATGCCTTTCTACACTATATAAAGGTGGAAATTTACATTGGAAACGTTTGGTTTAGCTGTTATAAAAGTTTGGTTTTTTAGTGCTGTAAATGCATTTTCAGCTCGCGCTGTACACATTTGCTATGAGAGGCATTATCTCATAAGGGAAATATTGGACAATCAAATTAATGACTGCCCAGGCTCCAGGATGTCTTTTTACACTATATAAAGGAGGAAATTTACATTGGAAACGTTTGGTTTAGGTGTTATAAAAGTTTGGTTTTTTAGTGCTGAAAATGCATTTTCAGCTCGCGCTGTACACATTTGCAATGAGAGGCATTATCTCATAAGGGAAATACTGGACAATCAAATTAATGACTTCCCAGGCTTCAAGATGCCTTTTTACACTCTATAAATGTGGAAATTTACATTGGAAACGTTTGGTTTAGCTGTTAATGAAGTTTCGTTTTTTTTAGTGCTGAAAATTCATTGTCTGCTGGCGCTGTACACTTTTTCTAAGTGTTGCAATATCTCATGAAGGAAATACTGGACAATCAAATTAATGACTTTCCAGGCTTCAGGATGCCTTTCTACACTATATAAAGGTGGAAATTTACATTGGAAACGTTTGGTTTAGCTGTTATAAAAGTTTGGTTTTTTAGTGCTGTAAATGCATTTTCAGCTCGCGCTGTACACATTTGCTATGAGAGGCATTATCTCATAAGGGAAATATTGGACAATCAAATTAATGACTGCCCAGGCTTCAGGATGTCTTTTTACACTATATAAAGGTGGAAATTTACATTGGAAACGTTTGGTTTAGCTGTTATAAAAGTTTGGTTTTTTAGTGCTGAAAATGCATTTTCAGCTCGCACTGTACACATTTGCTATGTGAGGCATTATCTCATAAGGGAAATACTGGACAATCAAATTAATGACTTCCCAGGCTTCAGGATGCATTTTTACACTCTATAAATGTGGAAATTTACATTGGAAACGTTTGGTTTAGCTGTTATAAAAGTTTGTTTTTTTAGTGCTGTAAATGCATTTTCAGCTCGCGCTGTACACATTTGCTATGTGAGGCATTATCTCATAAGGGAAATACTGGACAATCAAATTAATGACTGCCCAGGCTTCAGGATGTCTTTTTACACTATATAAAGGTGGAAATTTACATTGGAAACGTTTGGTTTAGCTGTTATAAAAGTTTGGTTTTTTAGTGCTGAAAATGCATTTTCAGCTCGCACTGTACACATTTGCTATGTGAGGCATTATCTCATAAGGGAAATACTGGACAATCAAATTAATGACTTCCCAGGCTTCAGGATGCCTTTTTACACTCTATAAATGTGGAAATTTACATTGGAAACGTTTGGTTTAGCTGTTAATGAAGTTTCGTTTTTTTAGTGCTGAAAATTCATTGTCTGCTGGCGCTGTACACTTTTTCTAAGTGTTGCAATATCTCATGAAGGAAATACTGGACAATCAAATTAATGACTTTCCAGGCTTCGGGATGCCTTTCTACACTATATAAAGGTGGAAATTTACATTGGAAACGTTTGGTTTAGCTGTTATAAAAGTTTGGTTTTTTAGTGCTGTAAATGCATTTTCAGCTCGCGCTGTACACATTTGCTATGAGAGGCATTATCTCATAAGGGAAATATTGGACAATCAAATTAATGACTGCCCAGGCTTCAGGATGTCTTTTTACACTATATAAAGGTGGAAATTTACATTGGAAACGTTTAGTTTAGCTGTTAATGAAGTTTCGTTTTTTTAGTGCTGGAAATTCATTGTCTGCTGGCGCTGTACACTTTTTCTAAGTGTTGCAATATCTCATGAAGGAAATACTGGACAATCAAATTAAAGACTTTCCAGGCTTCAGGATGCCTTTTTACACTATATAAAGGTGGAAATTTACATTGGAAACGTTTGGTTTAGCTGTTATAAAAGTTTGGTTTTTTAGTGCTGTAAATGCATTTTCAGCTCGCGCTGTACACATTTGCTATGAGAGGCATTATCTCATAAGGGAAATATTGGACAATCAAATTAATGACTGCCCAGGCTTCAGGATGTCTTTTTACACTATATAAAGGTGGAAATTTACATTGGAAACATTTAGTTTAGCTGTTAATGAAGTTTCGTTTTTTTAGTGCTGAAAATTCATTGTCTGCTGGCGCTGTACACTTTTTCTAAGTGTTGCAATATCTCGAAGGAAATACTGGACAATCAAATTAATGACTTTCCAGGCTTCAGGATGCCTTTCTACACTATATAAAGGTGGAAATTTACATTGGAAACGTTTGGTTTAGCTGTTATAAAAGTTTGTTTTTTTAGTGCTGTAAATGCATTTTCAGCTCGCGCTGTACACATTTGCTATGAGAGGCATTATCTCATAAGGGAAATATTGGACAATCAAATTAATGACTGCCCAGGCTTCAGGATGTCTTTTTACACTATATAAAGGTGGAAATTTACATTGGAAACGTTTGGTTTAGCTGTTATAAAAGTTTGGTTTTTTAGTGCTGTAAATGCATTTTCAGCTCGCGCTGTACACATTTGCTATGAGAGGCATTATCTCATAAGGGAAATATTGGACAATCAAATTAATGGCTGCCCGGGCTTCAGGATGTCTTTTTACACTATATAAAGGTGGAAATTTACATTGGAAACGTTTAGTTTAGCTGTTAATGAAGTTTCGTTTTTTTAGTGCTGAAAATTCATTGTCTGCTGGCGCTGTACACTTTTTCTAAATGTTGCAATATCTCATGAAGGAAATACTGGACAATCAAATTAATGACTTTCCAGGCTTCAGGATGCCTTTCTACACTATATAAAGGTGGAAATTTACATTGGAAACGTTTGGTTTAGCTGTTATAAAAGTTTGGTTTTTTAGTGCTGTAAATGCATTTTCAGCTCGCGATGTACACATTTGCTATGAGAGGCATTATCTCATAAGGGAAATATTGGACAATCAAATTAATGACTGCCCAGGCTTCAGGATGTCTTTTTACACTATATAAAGGAGGAAATTTACATTGGAAACGTTTGGTTTAGGTGTTATAAAAGTTTGGTTTTTTAGTGCTGAAAATGCATTTTCAGCTCGCGCTGTACACATTTGCAATGAGAGGCATTATCTCATAAGGGAAATACTGGACAATCAAATTAATGACTTCCCAGGCTTCAAGATGCCTTTTTACACTCTATAAATGTGGAAATTTACATTGGAAACGTTTGGTTTAGCTGTTAATGAAGTTTCGTTTTTTTTAGTGCTGAAAATTCATTGTCTGCTGGCGCTGTACACTTTTTCTAAGTGTTGCAATATCTCATGAAGGAAATACTGGACAATCAAATTAATGACTTTCCAGGCTTCAGGATGCCTTTCTACACTATATAAAGGTGGAAATTTACATTGGAAACGTTTGGTTTAGCTGTTATAAAAGTTTGTTTTTTTAGTGCTGTAAATGCATTTTCAGCTCGCGCTGTACACATTTGCTATGAGAGGCATTATCTCATAAGGGAAATATTGGACAATCAAATTAATGACTGCCCAGGCTTCAGGATGTCTTTTTACACTATATAAAGGTGGAAATTTACATTGGAAACGTTTGGTTTAGCTGTTATAAAAGTTTGTTTTTTTAGTGCTGTAATAAATGCATTTTCAGCTCGCACTGTACACATTTGCTATGAGAGGCATTATCTCATAAGGGAAATATTGGACAATCAAATTAATGACTGCCCAGGCTTCAGGATGTCTTTTTACACTATATAAAGGTGGAAATTTACATTGGAAACGTTTACTTTAGCTGTTAATGAAGTTTCGTTTATTTAGTGCTGAAAATTCATTGTCTGCTGGCGCTGTACACTTTTTCTAAGTGTTGCAATATCTCATGAAGGAAATACTGGACAATCAAATTAATGACTTTCCAGGCTTCAGGATGCCTTTCTACACTATATAAAGGTGGAAATTTACATTGGAAACGTTTGGTTTAGCTGTTATAAAAGTTTGTTTTTTTAGTGCTGTAAATGCATTTTCAGCTCGCACTGTACACATTTGCTATGTGAGGCATTATCTCATAAGGGAAATACTGGACAATCAAATTAATGACTTCCCAGGCTTCAGGATGCCTTTTTACACTCTATAAATGTGGAAATTTACATTGGAAACGTTTGGTTTAGCTGTTAATGAAGTTTCGTTTTTTTTAGTGCTGAAAATTCATTGTCTGCTGGCGCTGTACACTTTTTCTAAGTGTTGCAATATCTCATGAAGGAAATACTGGACAATCAAATTAATGACTTTCCAGGCTTCAGGATGCCTTTCTACACTATATAAAGGTGGAAATTTACATTGGAAACGTTTGGTTTAGCTGTTATAAAAGTTTGGTTTTTTAGTGCTGTAAATGCATTTTCAGCTCGCGCTGTACACATTTGCTATGAGAGGCATTATCTCATAAGGGAAATATTGGACAATCAAATTAATGACTGCCCAGGCTTCAGGATGTCTTTTTACACTATATAAAGGTGGAAATTTACATTGGAAACGTTTGGTTTAGCTGTTATAAAAGTTTGTTTTTTTAGTGCTGTAAATGCATTTTCAGCTCGCACTGTACACATTTGCTATGAGAGGCATTATCTCATAAGGGAAATATTGGACAATCAAATTAATGACTGCCCAGGCTTCAGGATGTCTTTTTACACTATATAAAGGTGGAAATTTACATTGGAAACGTTTACTTTAGCTGTTAATGAAGTTTCGTTTATTTAGTGCTGAAAATTCATTGTCTGCTGGCGCTGTACACTTTTTCTAAGTGTTGCAATATCTCATGAAGGAAATACTGGACAATCAAATTAATGACTTTCCAGGCTTCAGGATGCCTTTCTACACTATATAAAGGTGGAAATTTACATTGGAAACGTTTGGTTTAGCTGTTATAAAAGTTTGTTTTTTTAGTGCTGTAAATGCATTTTCAGCTCGCACTGTACACATTTGCTATGTGAGGCATTATCTCATAAGGGAAATACTGGACAATCAAATTAATGACTTCCCAGGCTTCAGGATGCCTTTTTACACTCTATAAATGTGGAAATTTACATTGGAAACGTTTGGTTTAGCTGTTAATGAAGTTTCGTTTTTTTAGTGCTGAAAATTCATTGTCTGCTGGCGCTGTACACTTTTTCTAAGTGTTGCAATATCTCATGAAGGAAATACTGGACAATCAAATTAATGACTTTCCAGGCTTCAGGATGCCTTTCTACACTATATAAAGGTGGAAATTTACATTGGAAACGTTTGGTTTAGCTGTTATAAAAGTTTGGTTTTTTAGTGCTGTAAATGCATTTTCAGCTCGCGCTGTACACATTTGCTATGAGAGGCATTATCTCATAAGGGAAATATTGGACAATCAAATTAATGACTGCCCAGGCTTCAGGATGTCTTTTTACACTATATAAAGGTGGAAATTTACATTGGAAACGTTTGGTTTAGCTGTTATAAAAGTTTGTTTTTTTAGTGCTGTAAATGCATTTTCAGCTCGCACTGTACACATTTGCTATGAGAGGCATTATCTCATAAGGGAAATATTGGACAATCAAATTAATGACTGCCCAGGCTTCAGGATGTCTTTTTACACTATATAAAGGTGGAAATTTACATTGGAAACGTTTGGTTTAGCTGTTATAAAAGTTTGTTTTTTTAGTGCTGTAAATGCATTTTCAGCTCGCACTGTACACATTTGCTATGAGAGGCATTATCTCATAAGGGAAATATTGGACAATCAAATTAATGACTGCCCAGGCTTCAGGATGTCTTTTTACACTATATAAAGGTGGAAATTTACATTTGAAACGTTTGGTTTAGCTGTTATAAAAGTTTGGTTTTTTAGTGCTGAAAATGCATTTTCAGCTCGCGCTGTACACATTTGCTATGAGAGGCATTATCTCATAAGGGAAATATTGGACAATCAAATTAATGACTGCCCAGGCTTCAGGATGTCTTTTTACACTATATAAAGGTGGAAATTTACATTGGAAACGTTTGGTTTAGCTGTTATAAAAGTTTGGTTTTTTAGTGCTGTAAATGCATTTTCAGCTCGCGCTGTACACATTTGCTATGAGAGGCATTATCTCATAAGGGAAATATTGGACAATCAAATTAATGACTGCCCAGGCTTCAGGATGTCTTTTTACACTATATAAAGGTGGAAATTTACATTGGAAACGTTTGGTTTAGGTGTTATATAAGTTTGTTTTTTTAGTGCTGAAAATGCATTTTCAGCTCGCACTGTACACATTTGCTATGTGAGGCATTATCTCATAAGGGAAATACTGGACAATCAAATTAATGACTTCCCAGGCTTCAGGATGCCTTTTTACACTATATAAAGGTGGAAATTTACATTGGAAACGTTTGGTTTAGCTGTTATAAAAGTTTGGTTTTTTTAGTGCTGAAAATTCATTGTCTGCTGGCGCTGTACACTTTTTCTAAGTGTTGCAATATCTCATGAAGGAAATACTGGACAATCAAATTAATGACTTTCCAGGCTCCAGGATGCCTTTCTACACTATATAAAGGTGGAAATTTACATTGGAAACGTTTGGTTTAGCTGTTATAAAAGTTTGGTTTTTTAGTGCTGTAAATGCATTTTCAGCTCGCGCTGTACACATTTGCTATGAGAGGCATTATCTCATAAGGGAAATATTGGACAATCATATTAATGACTGCCCAGGCTTCAGGATGTCTTTTTACACTATATAAAGGTGGAAATTTACATTGGAAACGTTTAGTTTAGCTGTTAATGAAGTATCGTTTTTTTAGTGCTGAAAATTCATTGTCTACTGGCGCTGTACACTTTTTCTAAGTGTTGCAATATCTCATGAAGGAAATACTGGACAATCAAATTAATGACTTTCCAGGCTTCAGGATGCCTTTCTACACTATATAAAGGTGGAAATTTACATTGGAAACGTTTGGTTTAGCTGTTATAAAAGTTTGGTTTTTTAGTGCTGTAAATGCATTTTCAGCTCGCGCTGTACACATTTGCTATGAGAGGCATTATCTCATAAGGGAAATATTGGACAATCAAATTAATGACTGCCCAGGCTTCAGGATGTCTTTTTACACTATATAAAGGTGGAAATTTACATTGGAAACGTTTGGTTTAGCTGTTATAAAAGTTTGGTTTTTTAGTGCTGAAAATGCATTTTCAGCTCGCACTGTACACATTTGCTATGTGAGGCATTATCTCATAAGGGAAATACTGGACAATCAAATTAATGACTTCCCAGGCTTCAGGATGCATTTTTACACTCTATAAATGTGGAAATTTACATTGGAAACGTTTGGTTTAGCTGTTATAAAAGTTTGTTTTTTTAGTGCTGTAAATGCATTTTCAGCTCGCGCTGTACACATTTGCTATGTGAGGCATTATCTCATAAGGGAAATACTGGACAATCAAATTAATGACTGCCCAGGCTTCAGGATGTCTTTTTACACTATATAAAGGTGGAAATTTACATTGGAAACGTTTGGTTTAGCTGTTATAAAAGTTTGGTTTTTTAGTGCTGAAAATGCATTTTCAGCTCGCACTGTACACATTTGCTATGTGAGGCATTATCTCATAAGGGAAATACTGGACAATCAAATTAATGACTTCCCAGGCTTCAGGATGCCTTTTTACACTCTATAAATGTGGAAATTTACATTGGAAACGTTTGGTTTAGCTGTTAATGAAGTTTCGTTTTTTTAGTGCTGAAAATTCATTGTCTGCTGGCGCTGTACACTTTTTCTAAGTGTTGCAATATCTCATGAAGGAAATACTGGACAATCAAATTAATGACTTTCCAGGCTTCAGGATGCCTTTCTACACTATATAAAGGTGGAAATTTACATTGGAAACGTTTGGTTTAGCTGTTATAAAAGTTTGGTTTTTTAGTGCTGTAAATGCATTTTCAGCTCGCGCTGTACACATTTGCTATGAGAGGCATTATCTCATAAGGGAAATATTGGACAATCAAATTAATGACTGCCCAGGCTTCAGGATGTCTTTTTACACTATATAAAGGTGGAAATTTACATTGGAAACGTTTAGTTTAGCTGTTAATGAAGTTTCGTTTTTTTAGTGCTGGAAATTCATTGTCTGCTGGCGCTGTACACTTTTTCTAAGTGTTGCAATATCTCATGAAGGAAATACTGGACAATCAAATTAATGACTTTCCAGGCTTCAGGATGCCTTTCTACACTATATAAAGGTGGAAATTTACATTGGAAACGTTTGGTTTAGCTGTTATAAAAGTTTGTTTTTTTAGTGCTGTAAATGCATTTTCAGCTCGCGCTGTACACATTTGCTATGAGAGGCATTATCTCATAAGGGAAATATTGGACAATCAAATTAATGACTGCCCAGGCTTCAGGATGTCTTTTTACACTATATAAAGGTGGAAATTTACATTGGAAACGTTTAGTTTAGCTGTTAATGAAGTTTCGGTTTTTTAGTGCTGAAAATTCATTGTCTGCTGGCGCTGTACACTTTTTCTAAGTGTTGCAATATCTCATGAAGGAAATACTGGACAATCAAATTAATCACTTTCCAGGCTTCAGGATGCCTTTCTACACTATATAAAGGTGGAAATTTACATTGGAAACGTTTGGTTTAGCTGTTATAAAAGTTTGGTTTTTTAGTGCTGTAAATGCATTTTCAGCTCGCGCTGTACACATTTGCTATGTGAGGCATTATATCATAAGGGAAATACTGGACAATCAAATTAATGACTTCCCAGGCTTCAGGATGCCTTTTTACACTCTATAAATGTGGAAATTTACATTGGAAACGTTTGGTTTAGCTGTTAATGAAGTTTCGTTTTTTTAGTGCTGAAAAAACATTGTCTGCTGGCGCTGTACACTTTTCTAAGTGTTGCAATATCTCATGAAGGAAATACTGGACAATCAAATTAATGACTTTCCAGGCTTCAGGATGCCTTTCTACACTATATAAAGGTAGAAATTTACATTGGAAACGTTTGGTTTAGCTGTTATAAAAGTTTGGTTTTTTAGTGCTGTAAATGCATTTTCAGCTCGCGCTGTACACATTTGCTATGAGAGGCATTATCTCATAAGGGAAATATTGGACAATCAAATTAATGGCTGCCCAGGCTTCAGGATGTCTTTTTACACTATATAAAGGTGGAAATTTACATTGGAAACGTTTAGTTTAGCTGTTAATGAAGTTTCGGTTTTTTAGTGCTGAAAATTCATTGTCTGCTGGCGCTGTACACTTTTTCTAAGTGTTGCAATATCTCATGAAGGAAATACTGGACAATCAAATTAAAGACTTTCCAGGCTTCAGGATGCCTTTTTACACTATATAAAGGTGGAAATTTACATTGGAAACGTTTGGTTTAGCTGTTATAAAAGTTTGGTTTTTTAGTGCTGTAAATGCATTTTCAGCTCGCGCTGTACACATTTGCTATGAGAGGCATTATCTCATAAGGGAAATATTGGACAATCAAATTAATGACTGCCCAGGCTTCAGGATGTCTTTTTACACTATATAAAGGTGGAAATTTACATTGGAAACATTTAGTTTAGCTGTTAATGAAGTTTCGTTTTTTTAGTGCTGAAAATTCATTGTCTGCTGGCGCTGTACACTTTTTCTAAGTGTTGCAATATCTCATGAAGGAAATACTGGACAATCAAATTAATGACTTTCCAGGCTTCAGGATGCCTTTCTACACTATATAAAGGTGGAAATTTACATTGGAAACGTTTGGTTTAGCTGTTATAAAAGTTTGGTTTTTTAGTGCTGTAAATGCATTTTCAGCTCGCGCTGTACACATTTGCTATGAGAGGCATTATCTCATAAGGGAAATATTGGACAATCAAATTAATGACTGCCCAGGCTTCAGGATGTCTTTTTACACTATATAAAGGTGGAAATTTACATTGGAAACGTTTGGTTTAGCTGTTATAAAAGTTTGGTTTTTTAGTGCTGTAAATGCATTTTCAGCTCGCGCTGTACACATTTGCTATGAGAGGCATTATCTCATAAGGGAAATATTGGACAATCAAATTAATGGCTGCCCGGGCTTCAGGATGTCTTTTTACACTATATAAAGGTGGAAATTTACATTGGAAACGTTTAGTTTAGCTGTTAATGAAGTTTCGTTTTTTTAGTGCTGAAAATTCATTGTCTGCTGGCGCTGTACACTTTTTCTAAATGTTGCAATATCTCATGAAGGAAATACTGGACAATCAAATTAATGACTTTCCAGGCTTCAGGATGCCTTTCTACACTATATAAAGGTGGAAATTTACATTGGAAACGTTTGGTTTAGCTGTTATAAAAGTTTGGTTTTTTAGTGCTGTAAATGCATTTTCAGCTCGCGCTGTACACATTTGCTATGAGAGGCATTATCTCATAAGGGAAATATTGGACAATCAAATTAATGACTGCCCAGGCTTCAGGATGTCTTTTTACACTATATAAAGGAGGAAATTTACATTGGAAACGTTTGGTTTAGGTGTTATAAAAGTTTGGTTTTTTAGTGCTGAAAATGCATTTTCAGCTCGCGCTGTACACATTTGCAATGAGAGGCATTATCTCATAAGGGAAATACTGGACAATCAAATTAATGACTTCCCAGGCTTCAGGATGCCTTTTTACACTCTATAAATGTGGAAATTTACATTGGAAACGTTTGGTTTAGCTGTTAATGAAGTTTCGTTTTTTTTAGTGTTGAAAATTCGTTGTCTGCTGGCGCTGTACACTTTTTCTAAGTGTTGCAATATCTCATGAAGGAAATACTGGACAATCAAATTAATGACTTTCCAGGCTTCAGGATGCCTTTCTACACTATATAAAGGTGGAAATTTACATTGGAAACGTTTGGTTTAGCTGTTATAAAAGTTTGGTTTTTTAGTGCTGTAAATGCATTTTCAGCTCGCGCTGTACACATTTGCTATGAGAGGCATTATCTCATAAGGGAAATATTGGACAATCAAATTAATGACTGCCCAGGCTTCAGGATGTCTTTTTACACTATATAAAGGTGGAAATTTACATTGGAAACGTTTAGTTTAGCTGTTAATGAAGTTTCGTTTTTTTAGTGCTGAAAATTCATTGTCTGCTGGCGCTGTACACTTTTTCTAAGTGTTGCAATATCTCATGAAGGAAATACTGGACAATCAAATTAATGACTTTCCAGGCTTCAGGATGCCTTTCTACACTATATAAAGGTGGAAATTTACATTGGAAACGTTTGGTTTAGCTGTTATAAAAGTTTGGTTTTTTAGTGCTGTAAATGCATTTTCAGCTCGCGCTGTACACATTTGCTATGAGAAGCATTATCTCATAAGGGAAATATTGGACAATCAAATTAATGACTGCCCAGGCTTCAGGATGTCTTTTTACACTATATAAGGGTGGAAATTTACATTGGAAACGTTTAGTTTAGCTGTTAATGAAGTTTCGTTTTTTTAGTGCTGAAAATTCATTGTCTGCTGGCGCTGTACACTTTTTCTAAGTGTTGCAATATCTCATGAAGGAAATACTGGACAATCAAATTAATGACTTTCCAGGCTTCAGGATGCCTTTCTACACTATATAAAGGTGGAAATTTACATTGGAAACGTTTGGTTTAGCTGTTAATGAAGTTTCGTTTTTTTAGTGCTGAAAATTCATTGTCTGCTGGCGCTGTACACTTTTTCTAAGTGTTGCAATATCTCATGAAGGAAATACTGGACAATCAAATTAATGACTTTCCAGGCTTCAGGATGCCTTTCTACACTATATAAAGGTGGAAATGTACATTGGAAACGTTTGGTTTAGCTGTTATAAAAGTTTGGTTTTTTAGTGCTGTAAATGCATTTTCAGCTCGCGCTGTACACATTTGCTATGAGAGGCATTATCTCAGAAGGGAAATATTGGACAATCAAATTAATGACTGCCCAGGCTTCAGGATGTCTTTTTACACTATATAAAGGTGGAAATTTACATTGGAAACGTTTGGTTTAGCTGTTATAAAAGTTTGGTTTTTTTAGTGCTGAAAATGCATTTTCAGCTCGCACTGTACACATTTGCTATGTGAGGCATTATCTCATAAGGGAAATACTGGACAATCAAATTAATGACTGCCCAGGCTTCAGGATGTCTTTTTACACTATATAAAGGTGGAAATTTACATGCGAACGTTTGGTTTAGCTGTTATAAAAGTTTGGTTTTTTAGTGCTGAAAATGCATTTTCAGCTCGCACTGTACACATTTGCTATGTGAGGCATTATCTCATAAGGGAAATACTGGACAATCAAATTAATGACTTCCCAGGCTTCAGGATGCCTTTTTACACTCTATAAATGTGGAAATTTACATTGGAAACGTTTGGTTTAGCTGTTAATGAAGTTTCGTTTTTTTAGTGCTGAAAATTCATTGTCTGCTGGCGCTGTACACTTTTTCTAAGTGTTGCAATATCTCATGAAGGAAATACTGGACAATCAAATTAATGACTTTCCAGGCTTCAAGATGCCTTTCTACACTATATAAAGGTGGAAATTTACATTGGAAACGTTTGGTTTAGCTGTTATAAAAGTTTGGTTTTTTAGTGCTGAAAATGCATTTTCAGCTCGCGCTGTACACATTTGCTATGAGAGGCATTATCTCATAAGGGAAATATTGGACAATCAAATTAATGACTGCCCAGGCTTCAGGATGTCTTTTTACACTATATAAGGGTGGAAATTTACATTGGAAACGTTTAGTTTAGCTGTTAATTAAGTTTCGTTTTTTTAGTGCTGAAAATTCATTGTCTGCTGGCGCTGTACACTTTTTCTAAGTGTTGCAATATCTCATGAAGGAAATACTGGACAATCAAATTAATGACTTTCCAGGCTTCAGGATGCCTTCTACACTATATAAAGGTGGAAATGTACATTGGAAACGTTTGGTTTAGCTGTTATAAAAGTTTGGTTTTTTAGTGCTGTAAATGCATTTTCAGCTCGCGCTGTACACATTTGCTATGAGAGGCATTATCTCAGAAGGGAAATATTGGACAATCAAATTAATGACTGCCCAGGCTTCAGGATGTCTTTTTACACTATATAAAGGTGGAAATTTACATTGGAAACGTTTGGTTTAGCTGTTATAAAAGTTTGGTTTTTTTAGTGCTGAAAATGCATTTTCAGCTCGCACTGTACACATTTGCTGTGTGAGGCATTATCTCATAAGGGAAATACTGGACAATCAAATTAATGACTGCCCAGGCTTCAGGATGTCTTTTTACACTATATAAAGGTGGAAATTTACATTGGAAACGTTTGGTTTAGCTGTTATAAAAGTTTGGTTTTTTAGTGCTGAAAATGCATTTTCAGCTCGCACTGTACACATTTGCTATGTGAGGCATTATCTCATAAGGGAAATACTGGACAATCAAATTAATGACTTCCCAGGCTTCAGGATGCCTTTTTACACTCTATAAATGTGGAAATTTACATTGGAAACGTTTGGTTTAGCTGTTAATGAAGTTTCGTTTTTTTAGTGCTGAAAATTCATTGTCTGCTGGCGCTGTACACTTTTTCTAAGTGTTGCAATATCTCATGAAGGAAATACTGGACAATCAAATTAATGACTTTCCAGGCTTCAGGATGCCTTTCTACACTATATAAAGGTGGAAATTTACATTGGAAACGTTTGGTTTAGCTGTTATAAAAGTTTGGTTTTTTAGTGCTGTAAATGCATTTTCAGCTCGCGCTGTACACATTTGCTATGAGAGGCATTATCTCATAAAGGAAATATTGGACAATCAAATTAATGACTGCCCAGGCTTCAGGATGTCTTTTTACACTATATAAAGGTGGAAATTTACATTGGAAACGTTTAGTTTAGCTGTTAATGAAGTTTCGTTTTTTTTAGTGCTGAAAATGCATTGTCTGCTGGCGCTGTACACTTTTTCTAAGTGTTGCAATATCTCATGAAGGAAATACTGGACAATCAAATTAATGACTTTCCAGGCTTCAGGATGCCTTTCTACACTATATAAAGGTGGAAATTTACATTGGAAACGTTTGGTTTAGCTGTTATAAAAGTTTGGTTTTTTAGTGCTGTAAATGCATTTTCAGCTCGCGCTGTACACATTTGCTATGAGAGGCATTATCTCATAAGGGAAATATTGGACAATCAAATTAATGACTGCCCAGGCTTCAGGATGTCTTTTTACACTATATAAAGGTGGAAATTTACATTGGAAACGTTTGGTTTAGCTGTTATAAAAGTTTGGTTTTTTAGTGCTTGTAAATGCATTTTCAGCTCGCGCTGTACACATTTGCTATGAGAGGCATTATCTCATAAGGGAAATATTGGACAATCAAATTAATGGCTGCCCAGGCTTCAGGATGTCTTTTTACTCTATATAAAGTTGGAAATTTACATTGGAAACGTTTAGTTTAGCTGTTAATGAAGTTTCGTTTTTTTAGTGCTGAAAATTCATTGTCTGCTGGCGCTGTACACTTTTTCTAAGTGTTGCAATATCTCATGAAGGAAATACTGGACAATCAAATCAATGACTTTCCAGGCTTCAGGATGCCTTTCTACACTATATAAAGGTGGAAATGTACATTGGAAACGTTTGGTTTAGCTGTTATAAAAGTTTGGTTTTTTTAGTGCTGAAAATGCATTTTCAGCTCGCACTGTACACATTTGCTATGTGAGGCATTATCTCATAAGGGAAATACTGGACAATCAAATTAATGACTGCCCAGGCTTCAGGATGTCTTTTTACACTATATAAAGGTGGAAATTTACATTGGAAACGTTTGGTTTAGCTGTTATAAAAGTTTGTTTTTTTAGTGCTGAAAATGCATTTTCAGCTCGCACTGTACACATTTGCTATGTGAGGCATTATCTCATAAGGGAAATACTGGACAATCAAATTAATGACTTCCCAGGCTTCAGGATGCCTTTTTACACTCTATAAATGTGGAAATTTACATTGGAAACGTTTGGTTTAGCTGTTAATGAAGTTTCGTTTTTTTAGTGCTGAAAATTCATTGTCTGCTGGCGCTGTACACTTTTTCTAAGTGTTGCAATATCTCATGAAGGAAATACTGGACAATCAAATTAATGACTTTCCAGGCTTCAGGATGCCTTTCTACACTATATAAAGGTGGAAATTTACATTGGAAACGTTTGGTTTAGCTGTTATAAAAGTTTGGTTTTTTAGTGCTGTAAATGCATTTTCAGCTCGCGCTGTACACATTTGCTATGAGAGGCATTATCTCATAAGGGAAATATTGGACAATCAAATTAATGACTGCCCAGGCTTCAGGATGTATTTTTACACTATATAAGGGTGGAAATTTACATTGGAAACGTTTAGTTTAGCTGTTAATGAAGTTTCGTTTTTTTAGTGCTGAAAATTCATTGTCTGCTGGCGCTGTACACTTTTTCTAAGTGTTGCAATATCTCATGAAGGAAATACTGGACAATCAAATTAATGACTTTCCAGGCTTCAGGATGCCTTTCTACACTATATAAAGGTGGAAATGTACATTGGAAACGTTTGGTTTAGCTGTTATAAAAGTTTGGTTTTTTAGTGCTGTAAATGCATTTTCAGCTCGCGCTGTACACATTTGCTATGAGAGGCATTATCTCAGAAGGGAAATATTGGACAATCAAATTAATGACTGCCCAGGCTTCAGGATGTCTTTTTACACTATATAAAGGTGGAAATTTACATTGGAAACGTTTGGTTTAGCTGTTATAAAAGTTTGGTTTTTTTAGTGCTGAAAATGCATTTTCAGCTCGCACTGTACACTTTTGCTATGTGAGGCATTATCTCATAAGGGAAATACTGGACAATCAAATTAATGACTGCCCAGGCTTCAGGATGTCTTTTTACACTATATAAAGGTGGAAATTTACATTGGAAACGTTTGGTTTAGCTGTTATAAAAGTTTGGTTTTTTAGTGCTGTAAATGCATTTTCAGCTCGCGCTGTACACATTTGCTATGAGAGGCATTATCTCATAAGGGAAATATTGGACAATCAAATTAATGACTGCCCAGGCTTCAGGATGTATTTTTACACTATATAATAAGGGTGGAAATTTACATTGGAAACGTTTAGTTTAGCTGTTAATGAAGTTTCGTTTTTTTAGTGCTGAAAATTCATTGTCTGCTGGCGCTGTACACTTTTTCTAAGTGTTGCAATTTCTCATGAAGGAAATACTGGACAATCAATTTAATGACTTTCCAGGCTTCAGGATGCCTTTCTACACTATATAAAGGTGGAAATTTACATTGGAAACGTTTGGTTTAGCTGTTATAAAAGTTTGGTTTTTTAGTGCTGTATATGCATTTTCAGCTCGCGCTGTACACATTTGCTATGAGAGGCATTATCTCATAATGGAAATATTGGACAATCAAATTAATGACTGCCCAGGCTTCAGGATGTCTTTTTACACTATATAAAGGTGGAAATTTACATTGGAAACGTTTAGTTTAGCTGTTAATGAAGTTTCGTTTTTTTAGTGCTGAAAATTCATTGTCTGCTGGCGCTGTACACTTTTTCTAAGTGTTGCAATATCTCATGAAGGAAATACTGGACAATCAAATTAATGACTTTCCAGGCTTCAGGATGCCTTTCTACACTATATAAAGGTGGAAATGTACATTGGAAACGTTTGGTTTAGCTGTTATAAAAGTTTGGTTTTTTAGTGCTGTAAATGCATTTTCAGCTCGCGCTGTACACATTTGCTATGAGAGGCATTATCTCATAAGGGAAATATTAGACAATCAAATTAATGACTGCCCAGGCTTCAGGATGTCTTTTTACACTATATAAGGGTGGAAATTTACATCGGAAACGTTTAGTTTAGCTGTTAATGAAGTTTCGTTTTTTTAGTGCTGAAAATTCATTGTCTGCTGGCGCTGTACACTTTTTCTAAGTGTTGCAATATCTCATGAAGGAAATACTGGACAATCAAATTAATGACTTTCCAGGCTTCAGGATGCCTTTCTACACTATATAAAGGTGGAAATGTACATTGGAAACGTTTGGTTTAGCTGTTATAAAAGTTTGGTTTTTTAGTGCTGTAAATGCATTTTCAGCTCGCGCTGTACACATTTGCTATGAGAGGCATTATCTCAAAAGGGAAATATTGGACAATCAAATTAATGACTGCCCAGGCTTCAGGATGTCTTTTTACACTATAAAAAGGTGGAAATTTACATTGGAAACGTTTGGTTTAGCTGTTATAAAAGTTTGGTTTTTTAGTGCTGAAAATGCATTTTCAGCTCGCACTGTACACATTTGCTATGTGAGGCATTATCTCATAAGGGAAATACTGGACAATCAAATTAATGACTTCCCAGGCTTCAGGATGCCTTTTTACACTCTATAAATGTGGAAATTTACATTGGAAACGTTTGGTTTAGCTGTTAATGAAGTTTCGTTTTTTTAGTGCTGAAAATTCATTGTCTGCTGGCGCTGTACACTTTTTCTAAGTGTTGCAATATCTCATGAAGGAAATACTGGACAATCAAATTAATGACTTTCCAGGCTTCAGGATGCCTTTCTACACTATATAAAGGTGGAAATGTACATTGGAAACGTTTGGTTTAGCTGTTATAAAAGTTTGGTTTTTTAGTGCTGTAAATGCATTTTCAGCTCGCGCTGTACACATTTGCTATGAGAGGCATTATCTCATAAGGGAAATATTAGACAATCAAATTAATGACTGCCCAGGCTTCAGGATGTCTTTTTACACTATATAAGGGTGGAAATTTACATCGGAAACGTTTAGTTTAGCTGTTAATGAAGTTTCGTTTTTTTAGTGCTGAAAATTCATTGTCTGCTGGCGCTGTACACTTTTTCTAAGTGTTGCAATATCTCATGAAGGAAATACTGGACAATCAAATTAATGACTTTCCAGGCTTCAGGATGCCTTTCTACACTATATAAAGGTGGAAATGTACATTGGAAACGTTTGGTTTAGCTGTTATAAAAGTTTGGTTTTTTAGTGCTGTAAATGCATTTTCAGCTCGCGCTGTACACATTTGCTATGAGAGGCATTATCTCAAAAGGGAAATATTGGACAATCAAATTAATGACTGCCCAGGCTTCAGGATGTCTTTTTACACTATAAAAAGGTGGAAATTTACATTGGAAACGTTTGGTTTAGCTGTTATAAAAGTTTGGTTTTTTAGTGCTGAAAATGCATTTTCAGCTCGCACTGTACACATTTGCTATGTGAGGCATTATCTCATAAGGGAAATACTGGACAATCAAATTAATGACTTCCCAGGCTTCAGGATGCCTTTTTACACTCTATAAATGTGGAAATTTACATTGGAAACGTTTGGTTTAGCTGTTAATGAAGTTTCGTTTTTTTAGTGCTGAAAATTCATTGTCTGCTGGCGCTGTAAACTTTTTCTAAGTGTTGCAATATCTCATGAAGGAAATACTGGACAATCAAATTAATGACTTTCCAGGCTTCAGGATGCCTTTCTACACTATATAAAGGTGGAAATTTACATTGGAAACGTTTGGTTTAGCTGTTATAAAAGTTTGGTTTTTTAGTGCTGTAAATGCATTTTCAGCTCGCGCTGTACACATTTGCTATGAGAGGCATTATCTCATAAGGGAAATATTGGACAATCAAATTAATGACTGCCCAGGCTTCAGGATGTCTTTTTACACTATATAAAGGTGGAAATTTACATTGGAAACGTTTAGTTTAGCTGTTAATGAAGTTTCGTTTTTTTTAGTGCTGAAAATTCATTGTCTGCTGGCGCTGTACACTTTTTCTAAGTGTTGCAATATCTCATGAAGGAAATACTGGACAATCAAATTAATGACTTTCCAGGCTTCAGGATGCCTTTCTACACTATATAAAGGTGGAAATTTACATTGGAAACGTTTGGTTTAGCTGTTATAAAAGTTTGGTTTTTTAGTGCTGTTAATGCATTTTCAGCTCGCGCTGTACACATTTGCTATGAGAGGCATTATCTCATAAGGGAAATATTGGACAATCAAATTAATGACTGCCCAGGCTTCAGGATGTCTTTTTACACTATATAAAGGTGGAAATTTACATTGGAAACGTTTGGTTTAGCTGTTATAAAAGTTTGGTTTTTTAGTGCTGTAAATGCATTTTCAGCTCGCGCTGTACACATTTGCTACGAGAGGCATTATCTCATAAGGGAAATATTGGACAATCAAATTAATGGCTGCCCAGGCTTCAGGATGTCTTTTTACTCTATATAAAGTTGGAAATTTACATTGGAAACGTTTAGTTTAGCTGTTAATGAAGTTTCGTTTTTTTAGTGCTGAAAATTCATTGTCTGCTGGCGCTGTACACTTTTTCTAAGTGTTGCAATATCTCATGAAGGAAATACTGGACAATCAAATCAATGACTTTCCAGGCTTCAGGATGCCTTTCTACACTATATAAAGGTGGAAATGTACATTGGAAACGTTTGGTTTAGCTGTTATAAAAGTTTGTTTTTTTAGTGCTGAAAATGCATTTTCAGCTCGCGCTGTACACATTTGCTATGAGAGGCATTGTCTCATAAGGGAAATATTGGACAATCAAATTAATGACTGCCTAGGCTTCAGGATGTCTTTTTACACTATATAAAGGTGGAAATTTACATTGGAAACGTTTGGTTTAGCTGTTATAAAAGTTTGGTTTTTTTAGTGCTGAAAATGCATTTTCAGCTCGCACTGTACACATTTGCTATGTGAGGCATTATCTCATAAGGGAAATACTGGACAATCAAATTAATGACTGCCCAGGCTTCAGGATGTCTTTTTACACTATATAAAGGTGGAAATTTACATTGGAAACGTTTGGTTTAGCTGTTATAAAAGTTTGTTTTTTTAGTGCTGAAAATGCATTTTCAGCTCGCACTGTACACATTTGCTATGTGAGGCATTATCTCATAAGGGAAATACTGGACAATCAAATTAATGACTTCCCAGGCTTCAGGATGCCTTTTTACACTCTATAAATGTGGAAATTTACATTGGAAACGTTTGGTTTAGCTGTTAATGAAGTTTCGTTTTTTTAGTGCTGAAAATTCATTGTCTGCTGGCGCTGTACACTTTTTCTAAGTGTTGCAATATCTCATGAAGGAAATACTGGACAATCAAATTAATGACTTTCCAGGCTTCAGGATGCCTTTCTACACTATATAAAGGTGGAAATTTACATTGGAAACGTTTGGTTTAGCTGTTATAAAAGTTTGTTTTTTTAGTGCTGTAAATGCATTTTCAGCTCGCGCTGTACACATTTGCTATGAGAGGCATTATCTCATAAGGGAAATATTGGCCAATCAAATTAATGACTGCCCAGGCTTCAGGATGTATTTTTACACTATATAAGGGTGGAAATTTACATTGGAAACGTTTAGTTTAGCTGTTAATGAAGTTTCGTTTTTTTAGTGCTGAAAATTCATTGTCTGCTGGCGCTGTACACTTTTTCTAAGTGTTGCAATATCTCATGAAGGAAATACTGGACAATCAAATTAATGACTTTCCAGGCTTCAGGATGCCTTTCTACACTATATAAAGGTGGAAATGTACATTGGAAACGTTTGGTTTAGCTGTTATAAAAGTTTGGTTTTTTAGTGCTGTAAATGCATTTTCATCTCGCGCTGTACACATTTGCTATGAGAGGCATTATCTCAGAAGGGAAATATTGGACAATCAAATTAATGACTGCCCAGGCTTCAGGATGTCTTTTTACACTATATAAAGGTGGAAATTTACATTGGAAACGTTTGGTTTAGCTGTTATAAAAGTTTGGTTTTTTTGTGCTGTAAATGCATTTTCAGCTCGCACTGTACACATTTGCTGTGTGAGGCATTATCTCATAAGGGAAATACTGGACAATCAAATTAATGACTGCCCAGGCTTCAGGATGTCTTTTTACACTATATAAAGGTGGAAATTTACATTGGAAACGTTTGGTTTAGCTGTTATAAAAGTTTGGTTTTTTTAGTGCTGAAAATGCATTTTCAGCTCGCACTGTCCACATTTGCTATGTGAGGCATTATCTCATAAGGGAAATACTGGACAATCAAATTAATGACTTCCCAGGCTTCAGGATGCCTTTTTACACTCTATAAATGTGGAAATTTACATTGGAAACGTTTGGTTTAGCTGTTAATGAAGTTTCGTTTTTTTAGTGCTGAAAATTCATTGTCTGCTGGCGCTGTACACTTTTTCTAAGTGTTGCAATATCTCATGAAGGAAATACTGGACAATCAAATTAATGACTTTCCAGGCTTCAGGATGCCTTTCTACACTATATAAAGGTGGAAATTTACATTGGAAACGTTTGGTTTAGCTGTTATAAAAGTTTGGTTTTTTAGTGCTGTAAATGCATTTTCAGCTCGCGCTGTACACATTTGCTATGAGAGGCATTATCTCATAAGGGAAATATTGGACAATCAAATTAATGACTGCCCAGGCTTCAGGATGTATTTTTACACTATATAAGGGTGGAAATTTACATTGGAAACGTTTAGTTTAGCTGTTAATGAAGTTTCGTTTTTTTAGTGCTGAAAATTCATTGTCTGCTGGCGCTGTACACTTTTTCTAAGTGTTGCAATATCTCATGAAGGAAATACTGGACAATCAAATTAATGACTTTCCAGGCTTCAGGATGCCTTTCTACACTATATAAAGGTGGAAATGTACATTGGAAACGTTTGGTTTAGCTGTTATAAAAGTTTGGTTTTTTAGTGCTGTAAATGCATTTTCAGCTCGCGCTGTACACATTTGCTATGAGAGGCATTATCTCAGAAGGGAAATATTGGACAATCAAATTAATGACTGCCCAGGCTTCAGGATGTCTTTTTACACTATATAAAGGTGGAAATTTACATTGGAAACGTTTGGTTTAGCTGTTATAAAAGTTTGGTTTTTTTAGTGCTGAAAATGCATTTTCAGCTCGCACTGTACACTTTTGCTATGTGAGGCATTATCTCATAAGGGAAATACTGGACAATCAAATTAATGACTGCCCAGGCTTCAGGATGTCTTTTTACACTATATAAAGGTGGAAATTTACATTGGAAACGTTTGGTTTAGCTGTTATAAAAGTTTGGTTTTTTAGTGCTGTAAATGCATTTTCAGCTCGCGCTGTACACATTTGCTATGAGAGGCATTATCTCATAAGGGAAATATTGGACAATCAAATTAATGACTGCCCAGGCTTCAGGATGTATTTTTACACTATATAATAAGGGTGGAAATTTACATTGGAAACGTTTAGTTTAGCTGTTAATGAAGTTTCGTTTTTTTAGTGCTGAAAATTCATTGTCTGCTGGCGCTGTACACTTTTTCTAAGTGTTGCAATTTCTCATGAAGGAAATACTGGACAATCAATTTAATGACTTTCCAGGCTTCAGGATGCCTTTCTACACTATATAAAGGTGGAAATTTACATTGGAAACGTTTGGTTTAGCTGTTATAAAAGTTTGGTTTTTTAGTGCTGTATATGCATTTTCAGCTCGCGCTGTACACATTTGCTATGAGAGGCATTATCTCATAATGGAAATATTGGACAATCAAATTAATGACTGCCCAGGCTTCAGGATGTCTTTTTACACTATATAAAGGTGGAAATTTACATTGGAAACGTTTAGTTTAGCTGTTAATGAAGTTTCGTTTTTTTAGTGCTGAAAATTCATTGTCTGCTGGCGCTGTACACTTTTTCTAAGTGTTGCAATATCTCATGAAGGAAATACTGGACAATCAAATTAATGACTTTCCAGGCTTCAGGATGCCTTTCTACACTATATAAAGGTGGAAATGTACATTGGAAACGTTTGGTTTAGCTGTTATAAAAGTTTGGTTTTTTAGTGCTGTAAATGCATTTTCAGCTCGCGCTGTACACATTTGCTATGAGAGGCATTATCTCATAAGGGAAATATTAGACAATCAAATTAATGACTGCCCAGGCTTCAGGATGTCTTTTTACACTATATAAGGGTGGAAATTTACATCGGAAACGTTTAGTTTAGCTGTTAATGAAGTTTCGTTTTTTTAGTGCTGAAAATTCATTGTCTGCTGGCGCTGTACACTTTTTCTAAGTGTTGCAATATCTCATGAAGGAAATACTGGACAATCAAATTAATGACTTTCCAGGCTTCAGGATGCCTTTCTACACTATATAAAGGTGGAAATGTACATTGGAAACGTTTGGTTTAGCTGTTATAAAAGTTTGGTTTTTTAGTGCTGTAAATGCATTTTCAGCTCGCGCTGTACACATTTGCTATGAGAGGCATTATCTCAAAAGGGAAATATTGGACAATCAAATTAATGACTGCCCAGGCTTCAGGATGTCTTTTTACACTATAAAAAGGTGGAAATTTACATTGGAAACGTTTGGTTTAGCTGTTATAAAAGTTTGGTTTTTTAGTGCTGAAAATGCATTTTCAGCTCGCACTGTACACATTTGCTATGTGAGGCATTATCTCATAAGGGAAATACTGGACAATCAAATTAATGACTTCCCAGGCTTCAGGATGCCTTTTTACACTCTATAAATGTGGAAATTTACATTGGAAACGTTTGGTTTAGCTGTTAATGAAGTTTCGTTTTTTTAGTGCTGAAAATTCATTGTCTGCTGGCGCTGTACACTTTTTCTAAGTGTTGCAATATCTCATGAAGGAAATACTGGACAATCAAATTAATGACTTTCCAGGCTTCAGGATGCCTTTCTACACTATATAAAGGTGGAAATGTACATTGGAAACGTTTGGTTTAGCTGTTATAAAAGTTTGGTTTTTTAGTGCTGTAAATGCATTTTCAGCTCGCGCTGTACACATTTGCTATGAGAGGCATTATCTCATAAGGGAAATATTAGACAATCAAATTAATGACTGCCCAGGCTTCAGGATGTCTTTTTACACTATATAAGGGTGGAAATTTACATCGGAAACGTTTAGTTTAGCTGTTAATGAAGTTTCGTTTTTTTAGTGCTGAAAATTCATTGTCTGCTGGCGCTGTACACTTTTTCTAAGTGTTGCAATATCTCATGAAGGAAATACTGGACAATCAAATTAATGACTTTCCAGGCTTCAGGATGCCTTTCTACACTATATAAAGGTGGAAATGTACATTGGAAACGTTTGGTTTAGCTGTTATAAAAGTTTGGTTTTTTAGTGCTGTAAATGCATTTTCAGCTCGCGCTGTACACATTTGCTATGAGAGGCATTATCTCAAAAGGGAAATATTGGACAATCAAATTAATGACTGCCCAGGCTTCAGGATGTCTTTTTACACTATAAAAAGGTGGAAATTTACATTGGAAACGTTTGGTTTAGCTGTTATAAAAGTTTGGTTTTTTAGTGCTGAAAATGCATTTTCAGCTCGCACTGTACACATTTGCTATGTGAGGCATTATCTCATAAGGGAAATACTGGACAATCAAATTAATGACTTCCCAGGCTTCAGGATGCCTTTTTACACTCTATAAATGTGGAAATTTACATTGGAAACGTTTGGTTTAGCTGTTAATGAAGTTTCGTTTTTTTAGTGCTGAAAATTCATTGTCTGCTGGCGCTGTAAACTTTTTCTAAGTGTTGCAATATCTCATGAAGGAAATACTGGACAATCAAATTAATGACTTTCCAGGCTTCAGGATGCCTTTCTACACTATATAAAGGTGGAAATTTACATTGGAAACGTTTGGTTTAGCTGTTATAAAAGTTTGGTTTTTTAGTGCTGTAAATGCATTTTCAGCTCGCGCTGTACACATTTGCTATGAGAGGCATTATCTCATAAGGGAAATATTGGACAATCAAATTAATGACTGCCCAGGCTTCAGGATGTCTTTTTACACTATATAAAGGTGGAAATTTACATTGGAAACGTTTAGTTTAGCTGTTAATGAAGTTTCGTTTTTTTTAGTGCTGAAAATTCATTGTCTGCTGGCGCTGTACACTTTTTCTAAGTGTTGCAATATCTCATGAAGGAAATACTGGACAATCAAATTAATGACTTTCCAGGCTTCAGGATGCCTTTCTACACTATATAAAGGTGGAAATTTACATTGGAAACGTTTGGTTTAGCTGTTATAAAAGTTTGGTTTTTTAGTGCTGTTAATGCATTTTCAGCTCGCGCTGTACACATTTGCTATGAGAGGCATTATCTCATAAGGGAAATATTGGACAATCAAATTAATGACTGCCCAGGCTTCAGGATGTCTTTTTACACTATATAAAGGTGGAAATTTACATTGGAAACGTTTGGTTTAGCTGTTATAAAAGTTTGGTTTTTTAGTGCTGTAAATGCATTTTCAGCTCGCGCTGTACACATTTGCTACGAGAGGCATTATCTCATAAGGGAAATATTGGACAATCAAATTAATGGCTGCCCAGGCTTCAGGATGTCTTTTTACTCTATATAAAGTTGGAAATTTACATTGGAAACGTTTAGTTTAGCTGTTAATGAAGTTTCGTTTTTTTAGTGCTGAAAATTCATTGTCTGCTGGCGCTGTACACTTTTTCTAAGTGTTGCAATATCTCATGAAGGAAATACTGGACAATCAAATCAATGACTTTCCAGGCTTCAGGATGCCTTTCTACACTATATAAAGGTGGAAATGTACATTGGAAACGTTTGGTTTAGCTGTTATAAAAGTTTGTTTTTTTAGTGCTGAAAATGCATTTTCAGCTCGCGCTGTACACATTTGCTATGAGAGGCATTGTCTCATAAGGGAAATATTGGACAATCAAATTAATGACTGCCTAGGCTTCAGGATGTCTTTTTACACTATATAAAGGTGGAAATTTACATTGGAAACGTTTGGTTTAGCTGTTATAAAAGTTTGGTTTTTTTAGTGCTGAAAATGCATTTTCAGCTCGCACTGTACACATTTGCTATGTGAGGCATTATCTCATAAGGGAAATACTGGACAATCAAATTAATGACTGCCCAGGCTTCAGGATGTCTTTTTACACTATATAAAGGTGGAAATTTACATTGGAAACGTTTGGTTTAGCTGTTATAAAAGTTTGTTTTTTTAGTGCTGAAAATGCATTTTCAGCTCGCACTGTACACATTTGCTATGTGAGGCATTATCTCATAAGGGAAATACTGGACAATCAAATTAATGACTTCCCAGGCTTCAGGATGCCTTTTTACACTCTATAAATGTGGAAATTTACATTGGAAACGTTTGGTTTAGCTGTTAATGAAGTTTCGTTTTTTTAGTGCTGAAAATTCATTGTCTGCTGGCGCTGTACACTTTTTCTAAGTGTTGCAATATCTCATGAAGGAAATACTGGACAATCAAATTAATGACTTTCCAGGCTTCAGGATGCCTTTCTACACTATATAAAGGTGGAAATTTACATTGGAAACGTTTGGTTTAGCTGTTATAAAAGTTTGTTTTTTTAGTGCTGTAAATGCATTTTCAGCTCGCGCTGTACACATTTGCTATGAGAGGCATTATCTCATAAGGGAAATATTGGCCAATCAAATTAATGACTGCCCAGGCTTCAGGATGTATTTTTACACTATATAAGGGTGGAAATTTACATTGGAAACGTTTAGTTTAGCTGTTAATGAAGTTTCGTTTTTTTAGTGCTGAAAATTCATTGTCTGCTGGCGCTGTACACTTTTTCTAAGTGTTGCAATATCTCATGAAGGAAATACTGGACAATCAAATTAATGACTTTCCAGGCTTCAGGATGCCTTTCTACACTATATAAAGGTGGAAATGTACATTGGAAACGTTTGGTTTAGCTGTTATAAAAGTTTGGTTTTTTAGTGCTGTAAATGCATTTTCATCTCGCGCTGTACACATTTGCTATGAGAGGCATTATCTCAGAAGGGAAATATTGGACAATCAAATTAATGACTGCCCAGGCTTCAGGATGTCTTTTTACACTATATAAAGGTGGAAATTTACATTGGAAACGTTTGGTTTAGCTGTTATAAAAGTTTGGTTTTTTTGTGCTGTAAATGCATTTTCAGCTCGCACTGTACACATTTGCTGTGTGAGGCATTATCTCATAAGGGAAATACTGGACAATCAAATTAATGACTGCCCAGGCTTCAGGATGTCTTTTTACACTATATAAAGGTGGAAATTTACATTGGAAACGTTTGGTTTAGCTGTTATAAAAGTTTGGTTTTTTTAGTGCTGAAAATGCATTTTCAGCTCGCACTGTCCACATTTGCTATGTGAGGCATTATCTCATAAGGGAAATACTGGACAATCAAATTAATGACTGCCCAGGCTTCAGGATGTCTTTTTACACTATATAAAGGTGGAAATTTACATTGGAAACGTTTGGTTTAGCTGTTATAAAAGTTTGTTTTTTTAGTGCTGTAAATGCATTTTCAGCTCGCGCTGTACACATTTGCTATGAGAGGCATTATCTCATAAGGGAAATATTGGACAATCAAATTAATGACTGCCCAGGCTTCAGGATGTCTTTTTACACTATATAAAGGTGGAAATATACATTGGAAACGTTTAGTTTAGCTGTTAATGAAGTTTCGTTTTTTTAGTGCTGAAAATTCATTGTCTGCTGGCGCTGTACACTTTTTCTAAGTGTTGCAATATCTCATGAAGGAAATACTGGACAATCAAATTAATGACTTTCCAGGCTTCAGGATGCCTTTCTACACTATATAAAGGTGGAAATGTACATTGGAAACGTTTGGTTTAGCTGTTATAAAAGTTTGGTTTTTTAGTGCTGTAAATGCATTTTCAGCTCGCGCTGTACACATTTGCTATGAGAGGCATTATCTCATAAGGGAAATATTAGACAATCAAATTAATGACTGCCCAGGCTTCAGGATGTCTTTTTACACTATATAAGGGTGGAAATTTACATCGGAAACGTTTAGTTTAGCTGTTAATGAAGTTTCGTTTTTTTAGTGCTGAAAATTCATTGTCTGCTGGCGCTGTACACTTTTTCTAAGTGTTGCAATATCTCATGAAGGAAATACTGGACAATCAAATTAATGACTTTCCAGGCTTCAGGATGCCTTTCTACACTATATAAAGGTGGAAATGTACATTGGAAACGTTTGGTTTAGCTGTTAATGAAGTTTCGTTTTTTTTAGTGCTGAAAATTCATTGTCTGCTGGCGCTGTACACTTTTTCTAAGTGTTGCAATATCTCATGAAGGAAATACTGGACAATCAAATTAATGACTTTCCAGGCTTCAGGATGCCTTTCTACACTATATAAAGGTGGAAATTTACATTGGAAACGTTTGGTTTAGCTGTTATAAAAGTTTGTTTTTTTAGTGCTGTAAATGCATTTTCAGCTCGCGCTGTACACATTTGCTACGAGAGGCATTATCTCATAAGGGAAATATTGGACAATCAAATTAATGGCTGCCCAGGCTTCAGGATGTCTTTTTACTCTATATAAAGTTGGAAATTTACATTGGAAACGTTTAGTTTAGCTGTTAATGAAGTTTCGTTTTTTTAGTGCTGAAAATTCATTGTCTGCTGGCGCTGTACACTTTTTCTAAGTGTTGCAATATCTCATGAAGGAAATACTGGACAATCAAATCAATGACTTTCCAGGCTTCAGGATGCCTTTCTACACTATATAAAGGTGGAAATGTACATTGGAAACGTTTGGTTTAGCTGTTATAAAAGTTTGTTTTTTTAGTGCTGAAAATGCATTTTCAGCTCGCGCTGTACACATTTGCTATGAGAGGCATTGTCTCATAAGGGAAATATTGGACAATCAAATTAATGACTGCCTAGGCTTCAGGATGTCTTTTTACACTATATAAAGGTGAAAATTTACATTGGAAACGTTTGGTTTAGCTGTTATAAAAGTTTGGTTTTTTTAGTGCTGAAAATGCATTTTCAGCTCGCACTGTACACATTTGCTATGTGAGGCATTATCTCATAAGGGAAATACTGGACAATCAAATTAATGACTGCCCAGGCTTCAGGATGTCTTTTTACACTATATAAAGGTGGAAATTTACATTGGAAACGTTTGGTTTAGCTGTTATAAAAGTTTGTTTTTTTAGTGCTGAAAATGCATTTTCAGCTCGCACTGTACACATTTGCTATGTGAGGCATTATCTCATAAGGGAAATACTGGACAATCAAATTAATGACTTCCCAGGCTTCAGGATGCCTTTTTACACTCTATAAATGTGGAAATTTACATTGGAAACGTTTGGTTTAGCTGTTAATGAAGTTTCGTTTTTTTAGTGCTGAAAATTCATTGTCTGCTGGCGCTGTACACTTTTTCTAAGTGTTGCAATATCTCATGAAGGAAATACTGGACAATCAAATTAATGACTTTCCAGGCTTCAGGATGCCTTCCTACACTATATAAAGGTGGAAATTTACATTGGAAACGTTTGGTTTAGCTGTTATAAAAGTTTGGTTTTTTAGTGCTGTAAATGCATTTTCAGCTCGCGCTGTACACATTTGCTATGAGAGGCATTATCTCATAAGGGAAATATTGGACAATCAAATTAATGACTGCCCAGGCTTCAGGATGTATTTTTACACTATATAAGGGTGGAAATTTACATTGGAAACGTTTAGTTTAGCTGTTAATGAAGTTTCGTTTTTTTAGTGCTGAAAATTCATTGTCTGCTGGCGCTGTACACTTTTTCTAAGTGTTGCAATATCTCATGAAGGAAATACTGGACAATCAAATTAATGACTTTCCAGGCTTCAGGATGCCTTTCTACACTATATAAAGGTGGAAATGTACATTGGAAACGTTTGGTTTAGCTGTTATAAAAGTTTGGTTTTTTAGTGCTGTAAATGCATTTTCATCTCGCGCTGTACACATTTGCTATGAGAGGCATTATCTCAGAAGGGAAATATTGGACAATCAAATTAATGACTGCCCAGGCTTCAGGATGTCTTTTTACACTATATAAAGGTGGAAATTTACATTGGAAACGTTTGGTTTAGCTGTTATAAAAGTTTGGTTTTTTTAGTGCTGAAAATGCATTTTCAGCTCGCACTGTACACATTTGCTGTGTGAGGCATTATCTCATAAGGGAAATACTGGACAATCAAATTAATGACTGCCCAGGCTTCAGGATGTCTTTTTACACTATATAAAGGTGGAAATTTACATTGGAAACGTTTGGTTTAGCTGTTATAAAAGTTTGGTTTTTTAGTGCTGAAAATGCATTTTCAGCTCGCACTGTACACATTTGCTATGTGAGGCATTATCTCATAAGGGAAATACTGGACAATCAAATTAATGACTTCCCAGGCTTCAGGATGCCTTTTTACACTCTATAAATGTGGAAATTTACATTGGAAACGTTTGGTTTAGCTGTTAATGAAGTTTCGTTTTTTTAGTGCTGAAAATTCATTGTCTGCTGGCGCTGTACACTTTTTCTAAGTGTTGCAATATCTCATGAAGGAAATACTGGACAATCAAATTAATGACTTTCCTGGCTTCAGGATGCCTTTCTACACTATATAAAGGTGGAAATTTACATTGGAAACGTTTGGTTTAGCTGTTATAAAAGTTTGGTTTTTTAGTGCTGTAAATGCATTTTCAGCTCGCGCTGTACACATTTGCTATGAGAGGCATTATCTCATAAGGGAAATATTGGACAATCAAATTAATGACTGCCCTGGCTTCAGGATGCCTTTCTACACTATATAAAGGTGGAAATTTACATTGGAAACGTTTGGTTTAGCTGTTATAAAAGTTTGGTTTTTTAGTGCTGTAAATGCATTTTCAGCTCGCGCTGTACACATTTGCTATGAGAGGCATTATCTCATAAGGGAAATATTGGACAATCAAATTAATGGCTGCCCAGGCTTCATTTTTACACTATATAAAGGTGGAAATTTACATTGGAAACGTTTAGTTTAGCTGTTAATGAAGTTTCGTTTTTTTAGTGCTGAAAATTCATTGTCTGCTGGCGCTGTACACTTTTTCTAAGTGTTGCAATATCTCATGAAGGAAATACTGGACAATCAAATTAATGACTTTCCAGGCTTCAGGATGCCTTTCTACACTATATAAAGGTGGAAATTTACATTGGAAACGTTTAGTTTAGCTGTTATAAAAGTTTGTTTTTTTAGTGGTGTAAATGCATTTTCAGCTCGCGCTGTACACATTTGCTATGAGAGGCATTATCTCATAAGGGAAATATTGGACAATCAAATTAATGACTGCCCAGGCTTAAGGATGTCTTTTTACACTATATAAGGGTGGAAATTTACATTGGAAACGTTTAGTTTAGCTGTTAATGAAGTTTCGTTTTTTTAGTGCTGAAAATTCATTGTCTGCTGGCGCTGTACACTTTTTCTAAGTGTTGCAATATCTCATGAAGGAAATACTGGACAATCAAATTAATGACTTTCCAGGCTTCAGGATGCCTTTCTACACTATATAAATGTGGAAATGTACATTGGAAACGTTTGGTTTAGCTGTTATAAAAGTTTGGTTTTTTAGTGCTGTAAATGCATTTTCAGCTCGCGCTGTACACATTTGCTATGAGAGGCATTATCTCAGAAGGGAAATATTGGACAATCAAATTAATGACTGCCCAGGCTTCAGGATGTCTTTTTACACTATATAAAGGTGGAAATTTACATTGGAAACGTTTGGTTTAGCTGTTATAAAAGTTTGGTTTTTTTAGTGCTGAAAATGCATTTTCAGCTCGCACTGTACACATTTGCTGTGTGAGGCATTATCTCATAAGGGAAATACTGGACAATCAAATTAATGACTGCCCAGGCTTCAGGATGTCTTTTTACACTATATAAAGGTGGAAATTTACATTGGAAACGTTTGGTTTAGCTGTTATAAAAGTTTGGTTTTTTAGTGCTGAAAATGCATTTTCAGCTCGCACTGTACACATTTGCTATGAGAGGCATTATCTCATAAGGGAAATATTGGACAATCAAATTAATGACTGCCCAGGCTTCAGGATGTCTTTTTACACTATATAAAGGTGGAAATTTACATTGGAAACGTTTGGTTTAGCTGTTATAAAAGTTTGGTTTTTTTAGTGCTGAAAATGCATTTTCAGCTCGCACTGTACACTTTTGCTGTGTGAGGCATTATCTCATAATGGAAATACTGGACAATCAAATTAATGACTGCCCAGGCTTCAGGATGTCTTTTTACACTATATAAAGGTGGAAATTTACATTGGAAACGTTTGGTTTAGCTGTTATAAAAGTTTGGTTTTTTAGTGCTGAAAATGCATTTTCAGCTCGCACTGTACACATTTGCTATGTGAGGCATTATCTCATAAGGGAAATACTGGACAATCAAATTAATGACTTCCCAGGCTTCAGGATGCCTTTTTACACTCTATAAATGTGGAAATTTACATTGGAAACGTTTGGTTTAGCTGTTAATGAAGTTTCGTTTTTTTAGTGCTGAAAATTCATTGTCTGCTGGCGCTGTACACTTTTTCTAAGTGTTGCAATATCTCATGAAGGAAATACTGGACAATCAAATTAATGACTTTCCAGGCTTCAGGATGCCTTTCTACACTATATAAAGGTGGAAATTTACATTGGAAACGTTTGGTTTAGCTGTTATAAATGTTTGGTTTTTTAGTGCTGTAAATGCATTTTCAGCTCGCGCTGTACACATTTGCTATGAGAAGCATTATCTCATAAGGGAAATATTGGACAATCAAATTAATGACTGCCCAGGCTTCAGGATGTCTTTTTACACTATATAAGGGTGGAAATTTACATTGGAAACGTTTAGTTTAGCTGTTAATGAAGTTTCGTTTTTTTAGTGCTGAAAATTCATTGTCTGCTGGCGCTGTACACTTTTTCTAAGTGTTGCAATATCTCATGAAGGAAATACTGGACAATCAAATTAATGACTTTCCAGGCTTCAGGATGCCTTTCTACACTATATAAAGGTGGAAATGTACATTGGAAACGTTTGGTTTAGCTGTTATAAAAGTTTGGTTTTTTAGTGCTGTAAATGCATTTTCAGCTCGCGCTGTACACATTTGCTATGAGAGGCATTATCTCAGAAGGGAAATATTGGACAATCAAATTAATGACTGCCCAGGCTTCAGGATGTCTTTTTACACTATATAAAGGTGGAAATTTACATTGGAAACGTTTGGTTTAGCTGTTATAAAAGTTTGGTTTTTTTAGTGCTGAAAATGCATTTTCAGCTCGCACTGTACACATTTGCTATGTGAGGCATTATCTCATAAGGGAAATACTGGACAATCAAATTAATGACTGCCCAGGCTTCAGGATGTCTTTTTACACTATATAAAGGTGGAAATTTACATTGGAAACGTTTGGTTTAGCTGTTAATGAAGTTTCGTTTTTTTAGTGCTGAAAATTCATTGTCTGCTGGCGCTGTACACTTTTTCTAAGTGTTGCAATATCTCATGAAGGAAATACTGGACAATCAAATTAATGACTTTCCAGGCTTCAGGATGCCTTTCTACACTATATAAAGGTGGAAATGTACATTGGAAACGTTTGGTTTAGCTGTTATAAAAGTTTGGTTTTTTAGTGCTGTAAATGCATTTTCAGCTCGCGCTGTACACATTTGCTATGAGAGGCATTATCTCAGAAGGGAAATATTGGACAATCAAATTAATGACTGCCCAGGCTTCAGGATGTCTTTTTACACTATATAAAGGTGGAAATTTACATTGGAAACGTTTGGTTTAGCTGTTATAAAAGTTTGGTTTTTTTAGTGCTGAAAATGCATTTTCAGCTCGCAGTGTACACATTTGCTATGTGAGGCATTATCTCATAAGGGAAATACTGGACAATCAAATTAATGACTGCCCAGGCTTCAGGATGTCTTTTTACACTATATAAAGGTGGAAATTTACATTGGAAACGTTTGGTTTAGCTGTTATAAAAGTTTGGTTTTTTAGTGCTGAAAATGCATTTTCAGCTCGCACTGTACACATTTGCTATGTGAGGCATTATCTCATAAGGGAAATACTGGACAATCAAATTAATGACTTCCCAGGCTTCAGGATGCCTTTTTACACTCTATAAATGTGGAAATTTACATTGGAAACGTTTGGTTTAGCTGTTAATGAAGTTTCGTTTTTTTAGTGCTGAAAATTCATTGTCTGCTGGCGCTGTACACTTTTTCTAAGTGTTGCAATATCTCATGAAGGAAATACTGGACAATCAAATTAATGACTTTCCAGGATTCAAGATGCCTTTCTACACTATATAAAGGTGGAAATTTACATTGGAAACGTTTGGTTTAGCTGTTATAAAAGTTTGGTTTTTTAGTGCTGAAAATGCATTTTCAGCTCGCGCTGTACACATTTGCTATGAGAGGCATTATCTCATAAGGGAAATATTGGACAATCAAATTAATGACTGCCCAGGCTTCAGGATGTCTTTTTACACTATATAAGGGTGGAAATTTACATTGGAAACGTTTAGTTTAGCTGTTAATTAAGTTTCGTTTTTTTAGTGCTGAAAATTCATTGTCTGCTGGCGCTGTACACTTTTTCTAAGTGTTGCAATATCTCATGAAGGAAATACTGGACAATCAAATTAATGACTTTCCAGGCTTCAGGATGCCTTCTACACTATATAAAGGTGGAAATGTACATTGGAAACGTTTGGTTTAGCTGTTATAAAAGTTTGGTTTTTTAAGTGCTGTAAATGCATTTTCAGCTCGCGCTGTACACATTTGCTATGAGAGGCATTATCTCAGAAGGGAAATATTGGACAATCAAATTAATGACTGCCCAGGCTTCAGGATGTCTTTTTACACTATATAAAGGTGGAAATTTACATTGGAAACGTTTGGTTTAGCTGTTATAAAAGTTTGGTTTTTTTAGTGCTGAAAATGCATTTTCAGCTCGCACTGTACACATTTGCTGTGTGAGGCATTATCTCATAAGGGAAATACTGGACAATCAAATTAATGACTGCCCAGGTTTCAGGATGTCTTTTTACACTATATAAAGGTGGAAATTTACATTGGAAACGTTTGGTTTAGCTGTTATAAAAGTTTGGTTTTTTAGTGCTGAAAATGCATTTTCAGCTCGCACTGTACACATTTGCTATGTGAGGCATTATCTCATAAGGGAAATACTGGACAATCAAATTAATGACTTCCCAGGCTTCAGGATGCCTTTTTACACTCTATAAATGTGGAAATTTACATTGGAAACGTTTGGTTTAGCTGTTAATGAAGTTTCGTTTTTTTAGTGCTGAAAATTAATTGTCTGCTGGCGCTGTACACTTTTTCTAAGTGTTGCAATATCTCATGAAGGAAATACTGGACAATCAAATCAATGACTTTCCAGGCTTCAGGATGCCTTTCTACACTATATAAAGGTGGAAATTTACATTGGAAACGTTTGGTTTAGCTGTTATAAAAGTTTGGTTTTTTAGTGCTGTAAATGCATTTTCAGCTCGCGCTGTACACATTTGCTATGAGAGGCATTATCTCATAAGGGAAATATTGGACAATCAAATTAATGACTGCCCAGGCTTCAGGATGTCTTTTTACACTATATAAGGGTGGAAATTTACATTGGAAACGTTTAGTTTAGCTGTTAATGAAGTTTCGTTTTTTTAGTGCTGAAAATTCATTGTCTGCTGGCGCTGTACACTTTTTCTAAGTGTTGCAATATCTCATGAAGGAAATACTGGACAATCAAATTAATGACTTTCCAGGCTTCAGGATGCCTTTCTACACTATATAAAGGTGGAAATGTACATTGGAAACGTTTGGTTTAGCTGTTATAAAAGTTTGGTTTTTTAGTGCTGTAAATGCATTTTCAGCTCGCGCTGTACACATTTGCTATGAGAGGCATTATCTCAGAAGGGAAATATTGGACAATCAAATTAATGACTGCCCAGGCTTCAGGATGTCTTTTTACACTATATAAAGGTGGAAATTTACATTGGAAACGTTTGGTTTAGCTCTTATAAAAGTTTGTTTTTTTTAGTGCTGAAAATGCATTTTCAGCTCGCACTGTACACATTTGCTGTGTGAGGCATTATCTCATAAGGGAAATACTGGACAATCAAATTAATGACTGCCCAGGCTTCAGGATGTCTTTTTACACTATATAAAGGTGGAAATTTACATTGGAAACGTTTGGTTTAGCTGTTATAAAAGTTTGTTTTTTTAGTGCTGAAAATGCATTTTCAGCTCGCACTGTACACATTTGCTATGTGAGGCATTATCTCATAAGGGAAATACTGGACAATCAAATTAATGACTTCCCAGGCTTCAGGATGCCTTTTTACACTCTATAAATGTGGAAATTTACATTGGAAACGTTTGGTTTAGCTGTTAATGAAGTTTCGTTTTTTTAGTGCTGAAAATTCATTGTCTGCTGGCGCTGTACACTTTTTCTAAGTGTTGCAATATCTCATGAAGGAAATACTGGACAATCAAATTAATGACTTTCCAGGCTTCAGGATGCCTTTCTACACTATATAAAGGTGGAAATTTACATTGGAAACGTTTGGTTTAGCTGTTATAAAAGTTTGGTTTTTTAGTGCTGTAAATGCATTTTCAGCTCGCGCTGTACACATTTGCTATGAGAGGCATTATCTCATAAGGGAAATATTGGACAATCAAATTAATGACTGCCCAGGCTTCAGGATGTCTTTTTACACTATATAAGGGTGGAAATTTACATTGGAAACGTTTAGTTTAGCTGTTAATGAAGTTTCGTTTTTTTAGTGCTGAAAATTCATTGTCTGCTGGCGCTGTACACTTTTTCTAAGTGTTGCAATATCTCATGAAGGAAATACTGGACAATCAAATTAATGACTTTCCAGGCTTCAGGATGCCTTTCTACACTCTATAAAGGTGGAAATGTACATTGGAAACGTTTGGTTTAGCTGTTATAAAAGTTTGGTTTTTTAGTGCTGTAAATGCATTTTCAGCTCGCGCTGTACACATTTGCTATGAGAGGCATTATCTCAGAAGGGAAATATTGGACAATCAAATTAATGACTGCCCAGGCTTCAGGATGTCTTTTTACACTATATAAAGGTGGAAATTTACATTGGAAACGTTTGGTTTAGCTGTTATAAAAGTTTGGTTTTTTTAGTGCTGAAAATGCATTTTCAGCTCGCACTGTACACATTTGCTGTGTGAGGCATTATCTCATAAGGGAAATACTGGACAATCAAATTAATGACTGCCCAGGCTTCAGGATGTCTTTTTACACTATATAAAGGTGGAAATTTACATTGGAAACGTTTGGTTTAGCTGTTATAAAAGTTTGGTTTTTTAGTGCTGAAAATGCATTTTCAGCTCGCACTGTACACATTTGCTATGTGAGGCATTATCTCATAAGGGAAATACTGGACAATCAAATTAATGACTTCCCAGGCTTCAGGATGCCTTTTTACACTCTATAAATGTGGAAATTTACATTGGAAACGTTTGGTTTAGCTGTTAATGAAGTTTCGTTTTTTTAGTGCTGAAAATTCATTGTCTGCTGGCGCTGTACACTTTTTCTAAGTGTTGCAATAACTCATGAAGGAAATACTGGATAATCAAATTAATGACTTTCCAGGCTTCAGGATGCCTTTCTACACTATATAAAGGTGGAAATGTACATTGGAAACGTTTGGTTTAGCTGTTATAAAAGTTTGGTTTTTTAGTGCTGTAAATGCATTTTCAGCTCGCGCTGTACACATTTGCTATGAGAGGCATTATCTCATAAGGGAAATATTAGACAATCAAATTAATGACTGCCCAGGCTTCAGGATGTCTTTTTACACTATATAAGGGTGGAAATTTACATCGGAAACGTTTAGTTTAGCTGTTAATGAAGTTTCGTTTTTTTAGTGCTGAAAATTCATTGTCTGCTGGCGCTGTACACTTTTTCTAAGTGTTGCAATATCTCATGAAGGAAATACTGGACAATCAAATTAATGACTTTCCAGGCTTCAGGATGCCTTTCTACACTATATAAAGGTGGAAATTTACATTGGAAACGTTTGGTTTAGCTGTTATAAAAGTTTGGTTTTTTAGTGCTGTAAATGCATTTTCAGCTCGCGCTGTACACATTTGCTATGAGAGGCATTATCTCATAAAGGAAATATTGGACAATCAAATTAATGACTGCCCAGGCTTCAGGATGTCTTTTTACACTATATAAAGGTGGAAATTTACATTGGAAACGTTTAGTTTAGCTGTTAATGAAGTTTCGTTTTTTTTAGTGCTTGAAAATGCATTGTCTGCTGGCGCTGTACACTTTTTCTAAGTGTTGCAATATCTCATGAAGGAAATACTGGACAATCAAATTAATGACTTTCCAGGCTTCAGGATGCCTTTCTACACTATATAAAGGTGGAAATTTACATTGGAAACGTTTGGTTTAGCTGTTATAAAAGTTTGGTTTTTTAGTGCTGTAAATGCATTTTCAGCTCGCGCTGTACACATTTGCTATGAGAGGCATTATCTCATAAGGGAAATATTGGACAATCAAATTAATGACTGCCCAGGCTTCAGGATGTCTTTTTACACTATATAAAGGTGGAAATTTACATTGGAAACGTTTGGTTTAGCTGTTATAAAAGTTTGGTTTTTTAGTGCTGTAAATGCATTTTCAGCTCGCGCTGTACACATTTGCTATGAGAGGCATTATCTCATAAGGGAAATATTGGACAATCAAATTAATGGCTGCCCAGGCTTCAGGATGTCTTTTTACTCTATATAAAGTTGGAAATTTACATTGGAAACGTTTAGTTTAGCTGTTAATGAAGTTTCGTTTTTTTAGTGCTGAAAATTCATTGTCTGCTGGCGCTGTACACTTTTTCTAAGTGTTGCAATATCTCATGAAGGAAATACTGGACAATCAAATCAATGACTTTCCAGGCTTCAGGATGCCTTTCTACACTATATAAAGGTGGAAATGTACATTGGAAACGTTTGGTTTAGCTGTTATAAAAGTTTGGTTTTTTTAGTGCTGAAAATGCATTTTCAGCTCGCACTGTACACATTTGCTATGTGAGGCATTATCTCATAAGGGAAATACTGGACAATCAAATTAATGACTGCCCAGGCTTCAGGATGTCTTTTTACACTATATAAAGGTGGAAATTTACATTGGAAACGTTTGGTTTAGCTGTTATAAAAGTTTGTTTTTTTAGTGCTGAAAATGCATTTTCAGCTCGCACTGTACACATTTGCTATGTGAGGCATTATCTCATAAGGGAAATACTGGACAATCAAATTAATGACTTCCCAGGCTTCAGGATGCCTTTTTACACTCTATAAATGTGGAAATTTACATTGGAAACGTTTGGTTTAGCTGTTAATGAAGTTTCGTTTTTTTAGTGCTGAAAATTCATTGTCTGCTGGCGCTGTACACTTTTTCTAAGTGTTGCAATATCTCATGAAGGAAATACTGGACAATCAAATTAATGACTTTCCAGGCTTCAGGATGCCTTTCTACACTATATAAAGGTGGAAATTTACATTGGAAACGTTTGGTTTAGCTGTTATAAAAGTTTGGTTTTTTAGTGCTGTAAATGCATTTTCAGCTCGCGCTGTACACATTTGCTATGAGAGGCATTATCTCATAAGGGAAATATTGGACAATCAAATTAATGACTGCCCAGGCTTCAGGATGTATTTTTACACTATATAAGGGTGGAAATTTACATTGGAAACGTTTAGTTTAGCTGTTAATGAAGTTTCGTTTTTTTAGTGCTGAAAATTCATTGTCTGCTGGCGCTGTACACTTTTTCTAAGTGTTGCAATATCTCATGAAGGAAATACTGGACAATCAAATTAATGACTTTCCAGGCTTCAGGATGCCTTTCTACACTATATAAAGGTGGAAATGTACATTGGAAACGTTTGGTTTAGCTGTTATAAAAGTTTGGTTTTTTAGTGCTGTAAATGCATTTTCAGCTCGCGCTGTACACATTTGCTATGAGAGGCATTATCTCAGAAGGGAAATATTGGACAATCAAATTAATGACTGCCCAGGCTTCAGGATGTCTTTTTACACTATATAAAGGTGGAAATTTACATTGGAAACGTTTGGTTTAGCTGTTATAAAAGTTTGGTTTTTTTAGTGCTGAAAATGCATTTTCAGCTCGCACTGTACACTTTTGCTATGTGAGGCATTATCTCATAAGGGAAATACTGGACAATCAAATTAATGACTGCCCAGGCTTCAGGATGTCTTTTTACACTATATAAAGGTGGAAATTTACATTGGAAACGTTTGGTTTAGCTGTTATAAAAGTTTGGTTTTTTAGTGCTGTAAATGCATTTTCAGCTCGCGCTGTACACATTTGCTATGAGAGGCATTATCTCATAAGGGAAATATTGGACAATCAAATTAATGACTGCCCAGGCTTCAGGGTGTATTTTTACACTATATAAGGGTGGAAATTTACATTGGAAACGTTTAGTTTAGCTGTTAATGAAGTTTCGTTTTTTTAGTACTGAAAATTCATTGTCTGCTGGCGCTGTACACTTTTTCTAAGTGTTGCAATTTCTCATGAAGGAAATACTGGACAATCAATTTAATGACTTTCCAGGCTTCAGGATGCCTTTCTACACTATATAAAGGTGGAAATTTACATTGGAAACGTTTGGTTTAGCTGTTATAAAAGTTTGGTTTTTTAGTGCTGTATATGCATTTTCAGCACGCGCTGTACACATTTGCTATGAGAGGCATTATCTCATAATGGAAATATTGGACAATCAAATTAATGACTGCCCAGGCTTCAGGATGTCTTTTTACACTATATAAAGGTGGAAATTTACATTGGAAACGTTTAGTTTAGCTGTTAATGAAGTTTCGTTTTTTTAGTGCTGAAAATTCATTGTCTGCTGGCGCTGTACACTTTTTCTAAGTGTTGCAATATCTCATGAAGGAAATACTGGACAATCAAATTAATGACTTTCCAGGCTTCAGGATGCCTTTCTACACTATATAAAGGTGGAAATGTACATTGGAAACGTTTGGTTTAGCTGTTATAAAAGTTTGGTTTTTTAGTGCTGTAAATGCATTTTCAGCTCGCGCTGTACACATTTGCTATGAGAGGCATTATCTCATAAGGGAAATACTGGACAATCAAATTAATGACTTCCCAGGCTTCAGGATGCCTTTTTACACTCTATAAATGTGGAAATTTACATTGGAAACGTTTGGTTTAGCTGTTAATGAAGTTTCGTTTTTTTAGTGCTGAAAATTCATTGTCTGCTGGCGCTGTACACTTTTTCTAAGTGTTGCAATATCTCATGAAGGAAATACTGGACAATCAAATTAATGACTTTCCAGGCTTCAGGATGCCTTTCTACACTATATAAAGGTGGAAATGTACATTGGAAACGTTTGGTTTAGCTGTTATAAAAGTTTGGTTTTTTAGTGCTGTAAATGCATTTTCAGCTCGCGCTGTACACATTTGCTATGAGAGGCATTATCTCATAAGGGAAATATTAGACAATCAAATTAATGACTGCCCAGGCTTCAGGATGTCTTTTTACACTATATAAGGGTGGAAATTTACATCGGAAACGTTTAGTTTAGCTGTTAATGAAGTTTCGTTTTTTTAGTGCTGAAAATTCATTGTCTGCTGGCGCTGTACACTTTTTCTAAGTGTTGCAATATCTCATGAAGGAAATACTGGACAATCAAATTAATGACTTTCCAGGCTTCAGGATGCCTTTCTACACTATATAAAGGTGGAAATGTACATTGGAAACGTTTGGTTTAGCTGTTATAAAAGTTTGGTTTTTTAGTGCTGTAAATGCATTTTCAGCTCGCGCTGTACACATTTGCTATGAGAGGCATTATCTCAAAAGGGAAATATTGGACAATCAAATTAATGACTGCCCAGGCTTCAGGATGTCTTTTTACACTATAAAAAGGTGGAAATTTACATTGGAAACGTTTGGTTTAGCTGTTATAAAAGTTTGGTTTTTTAGTGCTGAAAATGCATTTTCAGCTCGCACTGTACACATTTGCTATGTGAGGCATTATCTCATAAGGGAAATACTGGACAATCAAATTAATGACTTCCCAGGCTTCAGGATGCCTTTTTACACTCTATAAATGTGGAAATTTACATTGGAAACGTTTGGTTTAGCTGTTAATGAAGTTTCGTTTTTTTAGTGCTGAAAATTCATTGTCTGCTGGCGCTGTACACTTTTTCTAAGTGTTGCAATATCTCATGAAGGAAATACTGGACAATCAAATTAATGACTTTCCAGGCTTCAGGATGCCTTTCTACACTATATAAAGGTGGAAATTTACATTGGAAACGTTTGGTTTAGCTGTTATAAAAGTTTGGTTTTTTAGTGCTGTAAATGCATTTTCAGCTCGCGCTGTACACATTTGCTATGAGAGGCATTATCTCATAAGGGAAATATTGGACAATCAAATTAATGACTGCCCAGGCTTCAGGATGTCTTTTTACACTATATAAAGGTGGAAATTTACATTGGAAACGTTTAGTTTAGCTGTTAATGAAGTTTCGTTTTTTTTAGTGCTGAAAATTCATTGTCTGCTGGCGCTGTACACTTTTTCTAAGTGTTGCAATATCTCATGAAGGAAATACTGGACAATCAAATTAATGACTTTCCAGGCTTCAGGATGCCTTTCTACACTATATAAAGGTGGAAATTTACATTGGAAACGTTTGGTTTAGCTGTTATAAAAGTTTGGTTTTTTAGTGCTGTTAATGCATTTTCAGCTCGCGCTGTACACATTTGCTATGAGAGGCATTATCTCATAAGGGAAATATTGGACAATCAAATTAATGACTGCCCAGGCTTCAGGATGTCTTTTTACACTATATAAAGGTGGAAATTTACATTGGAAACGTTTGGTTTAGCTGTTATAAAAGTTTGGTTTTTTAGTGCTGTAAATGCATTTTCAGCTCGCGCTGTACACATTTGCTACGAGAGGCATTATCTCATAAGGGAAATATTGGACAATCAAATTAATGGCTGCCCAGGCTTCAGGATGTCTTTTTACTCTATATAAAGTTGGAAATTTACATTGGAAACGTTTAGTTTAGCTGTTAATGAAGTTTCGTTTTTTTAGTGCTGAAAATTCATTGTCTGCTGGCGCTGTACACTTTTTCTAAGTGTTGCAATATCTCATGAAGGAAATACTGGACAATCAAATCAATGACTTTCCAGGCTTCAGGATGCCTTTCTACACTATATAAAGGTGGAAATGTACATTGGAAACGTTTGGTTTAGCTGTTATAAAAGTTTGTTTTTTTAGTGCTGAAAATGCATTTTCAGCTCGCGCTGTACACATTTGCTATGAGAGGCATTGTCTCATAAGGGAAATATTGGACAATCAAATTAATGACTGCCTAGGCTTCAGGATGTCTTTTTACACTATATAAAGGTGGAAATTTACATTGGAAACGTTTGGTTTAGCTGTTATAAAAGTTTGGTTTTTTTAGTGCTGAAAATGCATTTTCAGCTCGCACTGTACACATTTGCTATGTGAGGCATTATCTCATAAGGGAAATACTGGACAATCAAATTAATGACTGCCCAGGCTTCAGGATGTCTTTTTACACTATATAAAGGTGGAAATTTACATTGGAAACGTTTGGTTTAGCTGTTATAAAAGTTTGTTTTTTTAGTGCTGAAAATGCATTTTCAGCTCGCACTGTACACATTTGCTATGTGAGGCATTATCTCATAAGGGAAATACTGGACAATCAAATTAATGACTTCCCAGGCTTCAGGATGCCTTTTTACACTCTATAAATGTGGAAATTTACATTGGAAACGTTTGGTTTAGCTGTTAATGAAGTTTCGTTTTTTTAGTGCTGAAAATTCATTGTCTGCTGGCGCTGTACACTTTTTCTAAGTGTTGCAATATCTCATGAAGGAAATACTGGACAATCAAATTAATGACTTTCCAGGCTTCAGGATGCCTTTCTACACTATATAAAGGTGGAAATTTACATTGGAAACGTTTGGTTTAGCTGTTATAAAAGTTTGTTTTTTTAGTGCTGTAAATGCATTTTCAGCTCGCGCTGTACACATTTGCTATGAGAGGCATTATCTCATAAGGGAAATATTGGCCAATCAAATTAATGACTGCCCAGGCTTCAGGATGTATTTTTACACTATATAAGGGTGGAAATTTACATTGGAAACGTTTAGTTTAGCTGTTAATGAAGTTTCGTTTTTTTAGTGCTGAAAATTCATTGTCTGCTGGCGCTGTACACTTTTTCTAAGTGTTGCAATATCTCATGAAGGAAATACTGGACAATCAAATTAATGACTTTCCAGGCTTCAGGATGCCTTTCTACACTATATAAAGGTGGAAATGTACATTGGAAACGTTTGGTTTAGCTGTTATAAAAGTTTGGTTTTTTAGTGCTGTAAATGCATTTTCATCTCGCGCTGTACACATTTGCTATGAGAGGCATTATCTCAGAAGGGAAATATTGGACAATCAAATTAATGACTGCCCAGGCTTCAGGATGTCTTTTTACACTATATAAAGGTGGAAATTTACATTGGAAACGTTTGGTTTAGCTGTTATAAAAGTTTGGTTTTTTTAGTGCTGAAAATGCATTTTCAGCTCGCACTGTACACATTTGCTGTGTGAGGCATTATCTCATAAGGGAAATACTGGACAATCAAATTAATGACTGCCCAGGCTTCAGGATGTCTTTTTACACTATATAAAGGTGGAAATTTACATTGGAAACGTTTGGTTTAGCTGTTATAAAAGTTTGGTTTTTTAGTGCTGAAAATGCATTTTCAGCTCGCACTGTACACATTTGCTATGTGAGGCATTATCTCATAAGGGAAATACTGGACAATCAAATTAATGACTTCCCAGGCTTCAGGATGCCTTTTTACACTCTATAAATGTGGAAATTTACATTGGAAACGTTTGGTTTAGCTGTTAATGAAGTTTCGTTTTTTTAGTGCTGAAAATTCATTGTCTGCTGGCGCTGTACACTTTTTCTAAGTGTTGCAATATCTCATGAAGGAAATACTGGACAATCAAATTAATGACTTTCCAGGCTTCAGGATGCCTTTCTACACTATATAAAGGTGGAAATTTACATTGGAAACGTTTGGTTTAGCTGTTATAAAAGTTTGGTTTTTTAGTGCTGTAAATGCATTTTCAGCTCGCGCTGTACACATTTGCTATGAGAAGCATTATCTCATAAGGGAAATATTGGACAATCAAATTAATGACTGCCCAGGCTTCAGGATGTCTTTTTACACTATATAAGGGTGGAAATTTACATTGGAAACGTTTAGTTTAGCTGTTAATGAAGTTTCGTTTTTTTAGTGCTGAAAATTCATTGTCTGCTGGCGCTGTACACTTTTTCTAAGTGTTGCAATATCTCATGAAGGAAATACTGGACAATCAAATTAATGACTTTCCAGGCTTCAGGATGCCTTTCTACACTATATAAAGGTGGAAATTTACATTGGAAACGTTTAGTTTAGCTGTTAATGAAGTTTCGTTTTTTTAGTGCTGAAAATTCATTGTCTGCTGGCGCTGTACACTTTTTCTATGTGTTGCAATATCTCATGAAGGAAATACTGGTCAATCAAATTAATTACTTTCCAGGCTTCAGGATGCCTTTCTACACTATATAAAGGTGGAAATGTACATTGGAAACGTTTGGTTTAGCTGTTATAAAAGTTTGGTTTTTTAGTGCTGTAAATGCATTTTCAGCTCGCGCTGTACACATTTGCTATGAGAGGCATTATCTCAGAAGGGAAATATTGGACAATCAAATTAATGATTGCCCAGGCTTCAGGATGTCTTTTTACACTATATAAAGGTGGAAATTTACATTGGAAACGTTTGGTTTAGCTGTTATAAAAGTTTGGTTTTTTTAGTGCTGAAAATGCATTTTCAGCTCGCACTGTACACATTTGCTGTGTGAGGCATTATCTCATAAGGGAAATACTGGACAATCAAATTAATGACTGCCCAGGCTTCAGGATGTCTTTTTACACTATATAAAGGTGGAAATTTACATTGGAAACGTTTGGTTTAGCTGTTATAAAAGTTTGGTTTTTTTAGTGCTGAAAATGCATTTTCAGCTCGCACTGTCCACATTTGCTATGTGAGGCATTATCTCATAAGGGAAATACTGGACAATCAAATTAATGACTGCCCAGGCTTCAGGATGTCTTTTTACACTATATAAAGGTGGAAATTTACATTGGAAACGTTTGGTTTAGCTGTTATAAAAGTTTGTTTTTTTAGTGCTGTAAATGCATTTTCAGCTCGCGCTGTACACATTTGCTATGAGAGGCATTATCTCATAAGGGAAATATTGGACAATCAAATTAATGACTGCCCAGGCTTCAGGATGTCTTTTTACACTATATAAAGGTGGAAATATACATTGGAAACGTTTAGTTTAGCTGTTAATGAAGTTTCGTTTTTTTAGTGCTGAAAATTCATTGTCTGCTGGCGCTGTACACTTTTTCTAAGTGTTGCAATATCTCATGAAGGAAATACTGGACAATCAAATTAATGACTTTCCAGGCTTCAGGATGCCTTTCTACACTATATAAAGGTGGAAATGTACATTGGAAACGTTTGGTTTAGCTGTTATAAAAGTTTGGTTTTTTAGTGCTGTAAATGCATTTTCAGCTCGCGCTGTACACATTTGCTATGAGAGGCATTATCTCATAAGGGAAATATTAGACAATCAAATTAATGACTGCCCAGGCTTCAGGATGTCTTTTTACACTATATAAGGGTGGAAATTTACATCGGAAACGTTTAGTTTAGCTGTTAATGAAGTTTCGTTTTTTTAGTGCTGAAAATTCATTGTCTGCTGGCGCTGTACACTTTTTCTAAGTGTTGCAATATCTCATGAAGGAAATACTGGACAATCAAATTAATGACTTTCCAGGCTTCAGGATGCCTTTCTACACTATATAAAGGTGGAAATGTACATTGGAAACGTTTGGTTTAGCTGTTATAAAAGTTTGGTTTTTTAGTGCTGTAAATGCATTTTCAGCTCGCGCTGTACACATTTGCTATGAGAGGCATTATCTCAAAAGGGAAATATTGGACAATCAAATTAATGACTGCCCAGGCTTCAGGATGTCTTTTTACACTATATAAAGGTGGAAATTTACATTGGAAACGTTTGGTTTAGCTGTTATAAAAGTTTGGTTTTTTAGTGCTGTAAATGCATTTTCAGCTCGCACTGTACACATTTGCTATGAGAGGCATTATCTCATAAGGGAAATATTGGACAATCAAATTAATGACTGCCCAGGCTTCAGGATGTCTTTTTACACTATATAAAGGTGGAAATTTACATTGGAAACGTTTAGTTTAGCTGTTAATGAAGTTTCGTTTTTTTTAGTGCTGAAAATTCATTGTCTGCTGGCGCTGTACACTTTTTCTAAGTGTTGCAATATCTCATGAAGGAAATACTGGACAATCAAATTAATGACTTTCCAGGCTTCAGGATGCCTTTCTACACTATATAAAGGTGGAAATTTACATTGGAAACGTTTGGTTTAGCTGTTATAAAAGTTTGGTTTTTTAGTGCTGTAAATGCATTTTCAGCTCGCGCTGTACACATTTGCTATGAGAGGCATTATCTCATAAGGGAAATATTGGACAATCAAATTAATGACTGCCCAGGCTTCAGGATGTCTTTTTACACTATATAAAGGTGGAAATTTACATTGGAAACGTTTGGTTTAGCTGTTATAAAAGTTTGTTTTTTTAGTGCTGTAAATGCATTTTCAGCTCGCGCTGTACACATTTGCTACGAGAGGCATTATCTCATAAGGGAAATATTGGACAATCAAATTAATGGCTGCCCAGGCTTCAGGATGTCTTTTTACTCTATATAAAGTTGGAAATTTACATTGGAAACGTTTAGTTTAGCTGTTAATGAAGTTTCGTTTTTTTAGTGCTGAAAATTCATTGTCTGCTGGCGCTGTACACTTTTTCTAAGTGTTGCAATATCTCATGAAGGAAATACTGGACAATCAAATCAATGACTTTCCAGGCTTCAGGATGCCTTTCTACACTATATAAAGGTGGAAATGTACATTGGAAACGTTTGGTTTAGCTGTTATAAAAGTTTGTTTTTTTAGTGCTGAAAATGCATTTTCAGCTCGCGCTGTACACATTTGCTATGAGAGGCATTGTCTCATAAGGGAAATATTGGACAATCAAATTAATGACTGCCTAGGCTTCAGGATGTCTTTTTACACTATATAAAGGTGAAAATTTACATTGGAAACGTTTGGTTTAGCTGTTATAAAAGTTTGTTTTTTTTAGTGCTGAAAATGCATTTTCAGCTCGCACTGTACACATTTGCTATGTGAGGCATTATCTCATAAGGGAAATACTGGACAATCAAATTAATGACTGCCCAGGCTTCAGGATGTCTTTTTACACTATATAAAGGTGGAAATTTACATTGGAAACGTTTGGTTTAGCTGTTATAAAAGTTTGTTTTTTTAGTGCTGAAAATGCATTTTCAGCTCGCACTGTACACATTTGCTATGTGAGGCATTATCTCATAAGGGAAATACTGGACAATCAAATTAATGACTTCCCAGGCTTCAGGATGCCTTTTTACACTCTATAAATGTGGAAATTTACATTGGAAACGTTTGGTTTAGCTGTTAATGAAGTTTCGTTTTTTTAGTGCTGAAAATTCATTGTCTGCTGGCGCTGTACACTTTTTCTAAGTGTTGCAATATCTCATGAAGGAAATACTGGACAATCAAATTAATGACTTTCCAGGCTTCAGGATGCCTTTCTACACTATATAAAGGTGGAAATTTACATTGGAAACGTTTGGTTTAGCTGTTATAAAAGTTTGTTTTTTTAGTGCTGAAAATGCATTTTCAGCTCGCGCTGTACACATTTGCTATGAGAGGCATTGTCTCATAAGGGAAATATTGGACAATCAAATTAATGACTGCCTAGGCTTCAGGATGTCTTTTTACAATATATAAAGGTGGAAATTTACATTGGAAACGTTTGGTTTAGCTGTTATAAAAGTTTGGTTTTTTTAGTGCTGAAAATGCATTTTCAGCTCGCACTGTACACATTTGCTATGTGAGGAATTATCTCATAAGGGAAATACTGGACAATCAAATTAATGACTGCCCAGGCTTCAGGATGTCTTTTTACACTATATAAAGGTGGAAATTTACATTGGAAACGTTTGGTTTAGCTGTTATAAAAGTTTGTTTTTTTAGTGCTGAAAATGCATTTTCAGCTCGCACTGTACACATTTGCTATGTGAGGCATTATCTCATAAGGGAAATACTGGACAATCAAATTAATGACTTCCCAGGCTTCAGGATGCCTTTTTACACTCTATAAATGTGGAAATTTACATTGGAAACGTTTGGTTTAGCTGTTAATGAAGTTTCGTTTTTTTAGTGCTGAAAATTCATTGTCTGCTGGCGCTGTACACTTTTTCTAAGTGTTGCAATATCTCATGAAGGAAATACTGGACAATCAAATTAATGACTTTCCAGGCTTCAGGATGCCTTTCTACACTATATAAAGGTGGAAATTTACATTGGAAACGTTTGGTTTAGCTGTTATAAAAGTTTGGTTTTTTAGTGCTGTAAATGCATTTTCAGCTCGCGCTGTACACATTTGCTATGAGAGGCATTATCTCATAAGGGAAATATTGGACAATCAAATTAATGACTGCCCAGGCTTCAGGATGTCTTTTTACACTATATAAAGGTGGAAATTTACATTGGAAACGTTTGGTTTAGCTGTTATAAAAGTTTGTTTTTTTTAGTGCTGAAAATGCATTTTCAGCTCGCACTGTACACATTTGCTATGTGAGGCATTATCTCATAAGGGAAATACTGGACAATCAAATTAATGACTGCCCAGGCTTCAGGATGTCTTTTTACACTATCTAAAGGTGGAAATTTACATTGGAAACGTTTGGTTTAGCTGTTATAAAAGTTTGGTTTTTTAGTGCTGAAAATGCATTTTCAGCTCGCACTGTACACATTTGCTATGTGAGGCATTATCTCATAAGGGAAATACTGGACAATCAAATTAATGACTGCCCAGGCTTCAGGATGTCTTTTTACACTATCTAAAGGTGGAAATTTACATTGGAAACGTTTGGTTTAGCTGTTATAAAAGTTTGGTTTTTTAGTGCTGTAAATGCATTTTCAGCTCGCGCTGTACACATTTGCTACGAGAGGCATTATCTCATAAGGGAAATATTGGACAATCAAATTAATGGCTGCCCAGGCTTCAGGATGTCTTTTTACTCTATATAAAGTTGGAAATTTACATTGGAAACGTTTAGTTTAGCTGTTAATGAAGTTTCGTTTTTTTAGTGCTGAAAATTCATTGTCTGCTGGCGCTGTACACTTTTTCTAAGTGTTGCAATATCTCATGAAGGAAATACTGGACAATCAAATCAATGACTTTCCAGGCTTCAGGATGCCTTTCTACACTATATAAAGGTGGAAATGTACATTGGAAACGTTTGGTTTAGCTGTTATAAAAGTTTGTTTTTTTAGTGCTGAAAATGCATTTTCAGCTCGCGCTGTACACATTTGCTATGAGAGGCATTGTCTCATAAGGGAAATATTGGACAATCAAATTAATGACTGCCTAGGCTTCAGGATGTCTTTTTACACTATATAAAGGTGAAAATTTACATTGGAAACGTTTGGTTTAGCTGTTATAAAAGTTTGGTTTTTTTAGTGCTGAAAATGCATTTTCAGCTCGCACTGTACACATTTGCTATGTGAGGCATTATCTCATAAGGGAAATACTGGACAATCAAATTAATGACTGCCCAGGCTTCAGGATGTCTTTTTACACTATATAAAGGTGGAAATTTACATTGGAAACGTTTGGTTTAGCTGTTATAAAAGTTTGTTTTTTTAGTGCTGAAAATGCATTTTCAGCTCGCACTGTACACATTTGCTATGTGAGGCATTATCTCATAAGGGAAATACTGGACAATCAAATTAATGACTTCCCAGGCTTCAGGATGCCTTTTTACACTCGATAAATGTGGAAATTTACATTGGAAACGTTTGGTTTAGCTGTTAATGAAGTTTCGTTTTTTTAGTGCTGAAAATTCATTGTCTGCTGGCGCTGTACACTTTTTCTAAGTGTTGCAATATCTCATGAAGGAAATACTGGACAATCAAATTAATGACTTTCCAGGCTTCAGGATGCCTTTCTACACTATATAAAGGTGGAAATTTACATTGGAAACGTTTGGTTTAGCTGTTATAAAAGTTTGTTTTTTTAGTGCTGAAAATGCATTTTCAGCTCGCGCTGTACACATTTGCTATGAGAGGCATTGTCTCATAAGGGAAATATTGGACAATCAAATTAATGACTGCCTAGGCTTCAGGATGTCTTTTTACAATATATAAAGGTGGAAATTTACATTGGAAACGTTTGGTTTAGCTGTTATAAAAGTTTGGTTTTTTTAGTGCTGAAAATGCATTTTCAGCTCGCACTGTACACATTTGCTATGTGAGGAATTATCTCATAAGGGAAATACTGGACAATCAAATTAATGACTGCCCAGGCTTCAGGATGTCTTTTTACACTATATAAAGGTGGAAATTTACATTGGAAACGTTTGGTTTAGCTGTTATAAAAGTTTGTTTTTTTAGTGCTGAAAATGCATTTTCAGCTCGCACTGTACACATTTGCTATGTGAGGCATTATCTCATAAGGGAAATACTGGACAATCAAATTAATGACTTCCCAGGCTTCAGGATGCCTTTTTACACTCTATAAATGTGGAAATTTACATTGGAAACGTTTGGTTTAGCTGTTAATGAAGTTTCGTTTTTTTAGTGCTGAAAATTCATTGTCTGCTGGCGCTGTACACTTTTTCTAAGTGTTGCAATATCTCATGAAGGAAATACTGGACAATCAAATTAATGACTTTCCAGGCTTCAGGATGCCTTTCTACACTATATAAAGGTGGAAATTTACATTGGAAACGTTTGGTTTAGCTGTTATAAAAGTTTGGTTTTTTAGTGCTGTAAATGCATTTTCAGCTCGCGCTGTACACATTTGCTATGAGAGGCATTATCTCATAAGGGAAATATTGGACAATCAAATTAATGACTGCCCAGGCTTCAGGATGTCTTTTTACACTATATAAAGGTGGAAATTTACATTGGAAACGTTTGGTTTAGCTGTTATAAAAGTTTGTTTTTTTTAGTGCTGAAAATGCATTTTCAGCTCGCACTGTACACATTTGCTATGTGAGGCATTATCTCATAAGGGAAATACTGGACAATCAAATTAATGACTGCCCAGGCTTCAGGATGTCTTTTTACACTATCTAAAGGTGGAAATTTACATTGGAAACGTTTGGTTTAGCTGTTATAAAAGTTTGGTTTTTTAGTGCTGAAAATGCATTTTCAGCTCGCACTGTACACATTTGCTATGTGAGGCATTATCTCATAAGGGAAATACTGGACAATCAAATTAATGACTGCCCAGGCTTCAGGATGTCTTTTTACACTATCTAAAGGTGGAAATTTACATTGGAAACGTTTGGTTTAGCTGTTATAAAAGTTTGGTTTTTTAGTGCTGTATATGCATTTTCAGCTCGCGCTGTACACATTTGCTATGAGAGGCATTATCTCATAATGGAAATATTGGACAATCAAATTAATGACTGCCCAGGCTTCAGGATGTCTTTTTACACTATATAAAGGTGGAAATTTACATTGGAAACGTTTAGTTTAGCTGTTAATGAAGTTTCGTTTTTTTAGTGCTGAAAATTCATTGTCTGCTGGCGCTGTACACTTTTTCTAAGTGTTGCAATATCTCATGAAGGAAATACTGGACAATCAAATTAATGACTTTCCAGGCTTCAGGATGCCTTTCTACACTATATAAAGGTGGAAATGTACATTGGAAACGTTTGGTTTAGCTGTTATAAAAGTTTGGTTTTTTAGTGCTGTAAATGCATTTTCAGCTCGCGCTGTACACATTTGCTATGAGAGGCATTATCTCATAAGGGAAATATTGGACAATCAAATGAATGACTGCCCAGGCTTCAGGATGTCTTTTTACACTATATAAAGGTGGAAATTTACATTGGAAACGTTTGGTTTAGCTGTTATAAAAGTTTGGTTTTTTAGTGCTGAAAATGCATTTTCAGCTCGCACTGTACACATTTGCTATGTGAGGCATTATCTCATAAGGGAAATACTGGACAATCAAATTAATGACTTCCCAGGCTTCAGGATGCCTTTTTACACTCTATAAATGTGGAAATTTACATTGGAAACGTTTGGTTTAGCTGTTAATGAAGTTTCGTTTTTTAGTGCTGAAAATTCATTGTCTGCTGGCGCTGTACACTTTTTCTAAGTGTTGCAATATCTCATGAAGGAAATACTGGACAATCAAATTAATGACTTTCCAGGCTTCAGGATGCCTTTTTACACTATATAAAGGTGGAAATTTACATTGGAAACGTTTGGTTTAGCTGTAATAAAAGTTTGGTTTTTTAGTGCTGTAAATGCATTTTCAGCTCGCGCTGTACACATTTGCTATGAGAGGCATTATCTCATAAGGGAAATATTGGACAATCAAATTAATGACTGCCCAGGCTTCAGGATGTCTTTTTACACTATATAAAGGTGGAAATTTACATTGGAAACGTTTGGTTTAGCTGTTATAAAAGTATGGTTTTTTAGTGCTGAAAATGCATTTACAGCACGAAAAAAACAAACTTTTATAACAGCTAAACCAAACGTTTCCAATGTAAATTTCCACATTTATATAGTGTAAAAAGGCATCCTGAAGCCTGGGAAGTCATTAATTTGATTGTCCAGTATTTCCCTTATGAGATAATGCCTCACATAGCAAATGTGTACAGCGCGAGCTGAAAATGCATTTACAGCACTAAAAAAACAAACTTTTATAACAGCTAAACTAAACGTTTCCAATGTAAATTTCCACCTTTATATAGTGTAAAAAGACATCCTGAAGCCTGGGCAGTCATTAATTTGATTGTCCAATATTTCCCTTATGAGATAATGCCTCTCATAGAAAATGTGTACAGCGCGAGCTGAAAATGCATTTACAGCACTAAAAAACCAAACTTTTATAACAGCTAAACCAAACGTTTCCAATGTAAATTTCCACCTTTATATAGTGTAAAAAAAACATCCTGAAGCCTGGGCAGTCATTAATTTGATTGTCCAATATTTCCCTTATGAGATAATGCCTCTCATAGCAAATGTGTACAGCGCGAGCTGAAAATGCATTTACAGCACTAAAAAACCAAACTTTTATAACAGCTAAACCAAACGTTTCCAATGTAAATTTCCACCTTTATATAGTGTAGAAAGGCATCCTGAAGCCTGGAAAGTCATTAATTTGATTGTCCAGTATTTCCTACATGAGATATTGCAACACTTAGAAAAAGTGTACAACGCCAGCAGACAATGAATTTGCAGCACTAAAAAAACGAAACTTCATTTACAGCTAAACCAAACGTTTCCAATGTAAATTTCCACATTTATATAGTGTAAAAAGGCATCCTGAAGCCTGGGAAGTCATTAATTTGATTGTCCAGTATTTCCCTTATGAGATAATGCCTCACATAGCAAATGTGTACAGCGCGAGCTGAAAATGCATTTACAGCACTAAAAAAACAAACTTTTATAACAGCTAAACTAAACGTTTCCAATGTAAATTTTCACCTTTATATAGTGTAAAAAGACATCCTGAAGCCTGGGCAGTCATTAATTTGATTGTCCAATATTTCCCTTATGAGATAATGCCTCTCATAGCAAATGTGTACAGCGCGAGCTGAAAATGCATTTACAGCACTAAAAAACCAAACTTTTATAACAGCTAAACCAAACGTTTCCAATGTAAATTTCCACCTTTATATAGTGTAGAAAGGCATCCTGAAGCCTGGAAAGTCATTAATTTGATTGTCCAGTATTTCCTTCATGAGATATTGCAACACTTAGAAAAAGTGTACAGCGCCAGCAGACAATGAATTTGCAGCACTAAAAAAACGAAACTTCATTAACAGCTAAACCAAACGTTTCCAATGTAAATTTCCACCTTTATATAGTGTAAAAAGATATCCTGAAGCCTGGGCAGTCATTAATTTGATTGTCCAATATTTTCCTTATGAGATAATGCCTCTCATAGCAAATGTGTACAGCGCGAGCTGAAAATGCATTTACAGCACTAAAAAACCAAACTTTTATAACAGCTAAACCAAACGTTTCCAATGTAAATTTCCACAATTATATAGTGTAAAAAGGTCTCCTGAAGCCTGGGAAGTCATTAATTTGATTGTCCAGCATTTCCATTATGAGATAATGTCTCACATAGCAAATGTGTACAGCGCGAGCTGAAAATGCATTTACAGCACTAAAAAAACAAACTTTTATAACAGCTAAACCAAACGTTTACAATGTAAATTTCCACCTTTATATAGTGTAAAAAGGCATCCTGAAGCCTGGAAAGTCATTAATTTGATTGTCCAGTATTTCCTTCATGAGAAAATGCAACACTTAGAAAAAGTGTACAGCGCCAGCAGACAATGAATTTGCAGCACTAAAAAAACGAAACTTCATTAACAGCTAAACCAAACGTTTCCAATGTAAATTTCCACATTTATATAGTGTAAAAAGGCATCCTGAAGCCTGGGAAGTCATTAATTTGATTGTCCATTATTTCCCTTATGAGATAATGCCTCACATAGCAAATGTGTACAGCGCGAGCTGAAAATGCATTTACAGCACTAAAAAAACAAACTTTTATAACAGCTAAACTAAACGTTTCCAATGTAAATTTCCACCTCTATATAGTGTAAAAAGGTCTCCTGAAGCCTGGTAAGTCATTAATTTGATTGTCCAGTATTTCCCTTATGGGATAATGCCTCACATAGCAAATGTGTACAGCGCGAGCTGAAAATGCATTTACAGCACTAAAAAAACAAACGTTTATAACAGCTAAACCAAACGTTTCCAATGTAAATTTACACCTTTATATAGTGTAAAAAGGCATCCTGAAGCCTGGAAAGTCATTAATTTGATTGTCCAGTATTTCCTTCATGAGATATTGCAACACTTAGAAAAAGTGTACAGCGACAGCAGACAATGAATTTGCAGCACTAAAAAAACGAAACTTCATTAACAGCTAAACCAAACGTTTCCAATGTAAATTTCCACATTTATATAGTGTAAAAAGGCATCCTGAAGCCTGGGAAGTCATTAATTTGATTGTCCAGTATTTCCTTCATGAGATATTGCAACACTTAGAAAAAGTGTACAGCGCCAGCAGACAATGAATTTGCAGCACTAAAAAAACGAAACTTCATTAACAGCTAAACCAAACGTTTCCAATGTAAATTTCCACATTTATATAGTGTAAAAAGGCATCCTGAAGCCTGGGAAGTCATTAATTTGATTGTCCAGTATTTCCCTTATGAGATAATGCCTCACATAGCAAATGTGTACAGCGCGAGCTGAAAATGCATTTACAGCACTAAAAAAACTAACTTTTATAACAGCTAAACTAAACGTTTCCAATGTAAATTTCCACCTTTATATAGTGTAAAAAAGACATCCTGAAGCCTGGGCAGTCATTAATTTGATTGTCCAATATTTCCCTTATGAGATAATGCCTCACATAGCATTTACAGCACTAAAAAACCAAACTTTTATAACAGCTAAACCAAACGTTTCCAATGTAAATTTCCACCTTTATATAGTGTAGAAAGGCATCCTGAAGCCTGGAAAGTCATTAATTTGATTGTCCAGTATTTCCTTCATGAGATATTGCAACACTTAGAAAAAGTGTACAGCGCCAGCAGACAATGAATTTTCAGCACTAAAAAAACGAAACTTCATTAACAGCTAAACCAAACGTTTCCAATGTAAATTTCCACATTTATATAGTGTAAAAAGGCATCCTGAACCCTGGGAAGTCATTAATTTGATTGTCCAGTATTTCCCTTATGAGATAATGCCTCACATAGCAAATGAGTACAGCGCGAGCTGAAAATGCATTTACAGCACTAAAAAACCAAACTTTTATAACAGCTAAACCAAACGTTTCCAATGTACATTTCCACCTTTATATAGTGTAAAAAGGCATCCTGAAGCCTGGGAAGTCATTAATTTGATTGTCCAGTATTTCCCTTATGAGATAATGCCTCACATAGCAAATGTGTACAGTGCGAGCTGAAAATGCATTTACAGCACTAAAAAACCAAACTTTTATAACAGCTAAACCAAACGTGTCCAATGTAAATTTCCACCTTTATATAGTGTAGAAAGGCATCCTGAAGCCTGGAAAGTCATGAATTTGATTGTCCAGTATTTCCTTCATGAGATATTGCAACACTTAGAAAAAGTGTACAGCGCCAGCAGACAATGAATTTGCAGCACTAAAAAAACGAAACTTCATTTCCAGCTAAACCAAACGTTTCCAATGTAAATTTCCACATTTATATAGTGTAAAAAGGCATCCTGAAGCCTGGGAAGTCATTAATTTGATTGTCCAGTATTTCCCTTATGAGATAATGCCTCACATAGCAAATGTGTACAGCGCGAGCTGAAAATGCATTTACAGCACTAAAAAAACAAACTTTTATAACAGCTAAACTAAACGTTTCCAATGTAAATTTTCACCTTTATATAGTGTAAAAAGACATCCTGAAGCCTGGGCAGTCATTAATTTGATTGTCCAATATTTCCCTTATGAGATAATGCCTCTCATAGCAAATGTGTACAGCGCGAGCTGAAAATGCATTTACAGCACTAAAAAACCAAACTTTTATAACAGCTAAACCAAACGTTTCCAATGTAAATTTCCACCTTTATATAGTGTAGAAAGGCATCCTGAAGCCTGGAAAGTCATTAATTTGATTGTCCAGTATTTCCTTCATGAGATATTGCAACACTTAGAAAAAGTGTACAGCGCCAGCAGACAATGAATTTGCAGCACTAAAAAAACGAAACTTCATTAACAGCTAAACCAAACGTTTCCAATGTAAATTTCCACCTTTATATAGTGTAGAAAGGCATCCTGAAGCCTGGGCAGTCATTAATTTGATTGTCCAATATTTCCCTTATGAGATAATGCCTCTCATAGCAAATGTGTACAGCGTGAGCTGAAAATGCATTTACAGCACAAAAAAAACAAACTTTTATAACAGCTAAACCAAACGTTTCCAATGTAAATTTCCACCTTTATATAGTGTAAAAAGACATCCTGAAGCCTGGGAAGTCATTAATTTGATTGTCCAGTATTTCCCTTATGAGATAATGCCTCACCATAGCAAATGTGTACAGCGCGAGCTGAAAATGCATTTACAGCACTAAAAAACCAAACTTTTATAACAGCTAAACCAAACGTTTCCAATGTAAATTTCCACCTTTATATAGTGTAAAAAGGCATCCTGAAGCCTGGGAAGTCATTAATTTGATTGTCCAGTATTTCCCTTTTGAGATAATGCCTCACATAGCAAATGTGTACAGCGCGAGCTGAAAATGCATTTACAGCACTAAAAAACCAAACTTTTATAACAGCTAAACCAAACGTTTCCAATGTAAATTTCCACCTTTATATAGTGTAAAAAGGCATCCTGAAGCCTGGGAAGTCATTAATTTGATTGTCCAGTATTTCCCTTATGAGATAATGCCTCACATAGCAAATGTGTACAGCGCGAGCTGAGAATGCATTTACAGCACTAAAAAAACAAACTTTTATAACAGCTAAACCAAACGTTTCCAATGTAAATTTCCACCTTTATATAGTGTAGAAAGGCATCCTGAAGCCTGGAAAGTCATTAATTTGATTGTCCAGTATTTCCTTCATGAGATATTGCAACACTTAGAAAATGTGTACAGCGCCAGCAGACAATGAATTTGCAGCACTAAAAAAACGAAACTTCATTAACAGCTAAACCAAACGTTTCCAATGTAAATTTCCACATTTATATAGTGTAAAAATGCATCCTGAAGCCTGGGAAGTCATTAATTTCTTTGTCCAGTATTTCCTTCATGAGATACAGCAACACTTAGAAAAAGTCTGTGTGACAGCCTGGAGAGACTGCTGACAGGAGGGAATAGACCCCACTGGGGCTGACATGGGCTAGCTACCCATGCTGGCAGTCTCTGACACTGTGTTCAGTTTGTTGGAGACACCCGCCAAGTGCTACAGAAAGTCTACAAAGAATGACACCCCTACAGCCTGCGAGAGCGGGGGCGCAAGATGGCTCAATGACTGACCACACGGTTACAGACCTAGGAACAAACATGACTACGAGCAAGAACACGGTGCATGAGACAATGGCAGCAGGACACTCACTTCAGGTCTGCACCTGTGGCTGGGCAAAAGTAACATCAGTTACAGGGTTGAAGATCCACCAAGGAAAGAAGTGGTGTTTGGGAAAGCCGAGTCAAGGGCCTCGCATTGACCAATACTTCTTACGAAGTAATGCGTCAAATCAGTCGAGTGAAGCACAGCGACGGGAAAAAACCCAAAGTTCGCAGAGCATCAGCCCCCCTGTCACTGAGGAGGGTATTATAAACACAGAATTGCAGGAGGTAGAACCCACTCAGCCACAGAGACCTCCCAAAGAGAACAAGATCAAAGGGCACAGACAGAGTGTGAGGTGGCCCAAAACTATTGAGAAGAGAGAGTGGGAAACCGTCAATAACGACCTGGTGAAAATGTTGGAGCAACAAGTGGGCACTGCAGAGAGAAAGCTGGAACACATCGGTGACATCATCTACCACTATGGAGAGGAGCGCTTTGGAGTGAACAGCTGGAAAACCACCAACAAAATACCACCACCAACCAAACCTAGGAGGCAACAAGAGATAGAGAGACTGATCAGGGAAAGAAGGGACCTGCGGAAACAGTGGAGAAAAGCCTCTGATCCAGAGAGAGAAGGTCTCATGCTGCTCCATGGGGACATCAAGCTCCGGTTGAAAACCTTACGAAGAGCAGAGAACTTGAGGAAACTTCGCAGGAAGAAGGAACACACAAGAACCCTGTTCTATAAAAATCCCTTCAAGTTTGTCAAAGATCTCTTCGCTAAGGACAAAAGCGGGTTCCTGCAAACTTCAAAGAAGGAACTTGAAGAGCACCTGGAAAAGGTCTACCAAGACACGAAAAGGCATGAACAGCTAGCCATCCCACATGATATCCCCCCCATTCGACCACCAGAGGTCAACATCGAGACCGGCCCTCCAAAATGGAAAGAAGTGGAGAACATGGTGGGCGTGCAAGATCAGGATCTGCACCAGGACCAAATGGAGTGTCATATAAGCTCTACAAGAACTCACCAGATGTCCTACGCTATCTTTGGAGGCTAATGAGAATCGTCTGGCAGAAGGGGATAATACCAAAGGCATGGCGAAGGGCTGGAGGTGTACTAATTCCAAAAGAGAAGGACGCTGATATCAGTCAATTTCGGCCAATCAGCCTTCTCAACGTTGAAGGGAAAATCTTTTTCAGCGTCTTGACACACACCACCTACCTGGAGAAAAAACGAGTACATTGACACATCCGTACAAAAGGCTGGAATTTCTGGATTCTCTGGCTGCTTGGAGCACACCAGTATGATCTGGCATCAGATTCAAGCAGCGAAGAAGAACAAAGGGGATCTTCATGTCATCTTTCTCGACCTAGCCAATGCCTTTGGTTCAGTTCCGCATAGCCTTCTCTGGGAGTCCTTCAACTTCTTCCGCGTTCCAACATCCATCACTACCTTGGTAAAATTCTACTTTGAAGACCTGCAGCTGTGCTTCACAACACCCGACTTCAAAACATCATGGCAGCAAGTAGAAGTAGGCATCATGGCAGGTTGCACGATCTCACCCCTGGCCTTTACAATGGCCATGGAGGTCATCATCAGGGCCTCAAAATGGGTGGCGGGGTGAGCGAACCAGGAACGGGATCCGCCTTCCACCGTCCGAGTATATATGGACGACATGACCACTCTGACCACCACTGCAGCTTGCACCAGGCGGCTACTTGGTAAGCTGCAGGAAAACATCAGCTGGGCCCGGATGAAAATCAAGCCGAACAAGTCACGTAGCATCTCGATAATCAAGGGAGAGCTAAAAGACGTGAAGTTCTGCATTGGTGACGAACCAATACCAACGGTGGCAGAACAACCTGTCAAAAGCCTGGGCAGATGGTATGACTCAAGTCTTAAGGATAAAAACCAGGTGCAGCAGCTAAGACAGGATATCATCAACGACCTGAACAACATCAACAAGACTCCACTACCAGGGAAGCTCAAGCTCTGGTGTCTGCAATTTGGGCTTCTCCCTCTCGTGATGTGGCCACTCACTGTCTACGAGGTCCCACTAACAACTGTGGAGAAGATGGAGCGAGCCATCACAGTATATGTGAAACAGTGGCTTGGTGTCCCACGCTGTCTGAATAACATCAGCCTCTATGGCAAAGGAGTCCTCGAACTGCCCATCACAAGTCTCACTGAAGAATACAAGTGCTCTAAAGTGAGACTACAGATGACGCTGACGGACTCCAGAGACCGGACCATCAGTGAAACGGCACCACCCCTGTCAACTGCACGGAAATGGACACCATCCAGTGCAGTGCAGCATGCCACAGCAGCCCTGAGGCACAGCGATATTGTGGGACACGTCCAGAGGGGAAGAGGAGGCTTTGGCCTTACAGCAAGCAAACCAACTTGGTGTAAGGCCTCAACCGCAGAGAGGAAAAAAATGGTCGTGGAGGAGGTGCGCCGCCAGGAAGAGGCTGAAAGGTCTGCAAAGGCTGTCTCGCTTGCCAAGCAGGGACAGTGGATGAGGTGGGAAGGCCTGGAGAAAAGAAAGCTTGGCTGGAGGGATCTCTGGGAGATGGAAGCTAGCAACATCAGCTTCATCATCAGAGCTACCAATGACGTGCTGCCATCCCCAAAAAACCTCCACCAGTGGTATGGCGAAGATCCAACCTGTGCCCTCTGCCCAACACCAGCAACTCTCAAACACATCCTGACTGGTTGTAAGACCAGCCTCACACAAGGCCGCTATACCTGGAGGCACAACCAGGTCCTCAAGAGCTTGGCAGCAGTGCTTGAAAGCAGGAGAACTACCATCAACTCCTTGCCCTTAAGAGCCACCACTACCATTACAGCACCAAAATTTGTCCGAGAGGGACAGGAAAAGCCCAACCATCCTTTTCTCAAGCCAGAAGTTGGTCAGCTAACCAAGGCTCGGGATTGGAAGATGCTGGTCGATATAGGTCAGCAACTAATCTTCCCAGCAGAGATTGCAACCACCACCCTAAGGCCAGACTTAGTGCTGTGGTCCCATTCATTGAAGACTGTCTACATTGCAGAGCTCACAGTCCCGTGGGAAAATGCAGTTGAAGAGGCCTATGAGCGTAAGAAGTTGCGCTACACTGAACTGGCGGCGGACGCACAACAACGAGGGTGGAAAGCCAAGGTCTATCCCGTCGAAGTTGGATGCAGAGGGTTTCTGGCCTCATCAACCATCAAGCTGCTGAAAGACCTGGGAATCCATGGACAGGCTCTGCGGCACACAGTCAGATCGCTCTCTAAAGCGGCTGAAAGAAGCAGCCAGTGGATCTGGATGAAGAGGAAGGACCCCTACTGGGCTCATAGATCAGCAACATGACCCCCGTCCCCCCTCCCCATCCCACCACTAATCTGCGTCATCCCACTTGAGTACCCAGGGCAGAACCATCCACCACAGTTAATTGGGCATGGGACATAAGCGCGGGCGTGATCAACCGGCCGCTGGCCACCATCGATGAGGGTGTCTAGTGATAAAGGCCGAAACACCCAGTGATTTGATGGAACACTACTGACGATGTGTCCCAAATTGACATCTTTCCCATTCCAACCATGAGACACAACCCCCATGCCACTCTCCATAGCAAGCCTAACCTCATGAGAATACCATCTATCGGCACAATGGACAGTTTACCATCACGTCCATGTTTTTATGATTCTGCTATGTGAGGCATTATCTCATAAGGGAAATACTGGACAATCAAATTAATGACTGTCCAGGCTTCAGGATGTCTTTTTCCACGATATAAAGGTGGAATCTTTCATTGGAAACGTTTGGTTTAGCTGTTATAGAAGTTTGGGTTTTTATTGTGCTGCAAATGCATTTTCAGCTTGCGCTGTGCACATTTGCAAAGTGAGGCAATATCTCATAAGGGAAATACTGGACAATCAAATTAATGACTGTCCAGTCTTCAGTATGTCAGTTTACACTATATAAAGGAAGAAATTTACATTGGAAACGTTGAATTAAGCTGTTATAGAAATGTGGTAGTTTAGTACTGCAAATGCATTTTCAGCTCGCGCTGTACACATTTTCTAAGTGAAGCATTATCTCATGAGGGAAAGACTGGACAATCAAATTAATGACTGTCCAGTCTTCAGTATGTCAGTTTACACTATTGTTAGGTTGAAGATATATTTTATCCCATATTTTACTCTATTAGTATTGCAAAAGAATTGTTCCACAGTGTGACCTATGTTTGACCATATGGATGAGAAGACTTCAAGAGAAGCGGATGCCTGAAGACAGGATCAACGTCTACAACATCAAAGGAGGTGTGCCGAGACACACCTCTGAACCAAAAGGACTGAGACTTTAGTGCCAGAGCACTAAAAGGCATATCTGCCTTTTCAATCAGTAAATGACTGCCATTGATGTCTGTCTTTCCTCTTGTGTCTGAAATGTTTACATGTTCCTGCTGGTGCTCCCCCCTTCGTTCCTTAGTGCAAATACATTGTATTGTTTAGGGACTTCCCAAATAAAATAGAGGGCTCGGCGGAGTGTGCTCCAGAACGAAGTTGGAGATGTAACTGAGCACACCTCCGTTCGTTCTCCTCGCGAGTAAAAGATCAACTCTTGTCTTCCTTTCATTCATTTTGCCTTTGTTCAGTGAATGCTTAGGTGATTGAACCTGACATTATTTTGGTCCTTCGAGCGGGAAGCCAAGATACCTGAGGATTCCAGCGGGTGTGGTGAACTCCAGAAAGACCATGGCCATGGCAGGCTCACTAGAGAGAGCCTAAAAATCCTTTTCCAGGACTGGACCTCACCCCACCAGCTGGGATCTGACGGTTGACGGCGATCCAATGGAGGGAAGACAACAGTGGTGAGATATTTTTTTTTAGGGGGGAAGTGACTGACTGGAGGTCATTGCGCGTTAAGAATAAATAAATAAGTGTTCAGAATAAATAAATGAGCATTAAGAATAAATAAATAAAAATAAAACATAAAAAAGAAAAAAAAGCAAAGAAAGACATGAAGTAGAGATGAAATAAGAAAAGAGAAAGAAAGAAAGATAGAGAAAAGAGAAAGAAATTGTGTATAGATAAGAAATCCTGTGCATACTAGTCGATGGCAGGTCCATGAAGGACAGTGGAGTGAGAAATAAAAAAACCCTGTGAATACTAGTCAATGGCAGGTATATGACGGCGGAGTCCGAGAAATTCCGTGGAGAAAGTAGGACGGCGGAGTCTGTGTGTACACTTAAATTCCGTGTGTGAATGTTTGCGCAAACCGTATGTAAAGTGAGTGAACGGTGTGATTGGGGATTACAAATACCACTTGGTATTTTATCCGATGTAATACAGTAGGGTTGTACACAGCAGACTGGTGTGGATGCAAAGGCAATAATTCTCCACCTGAAAAGGTTGAATTGAGAATTACCACAACAGGAAATTTGAGTTGCTGTCCTACTGATGAGAAACCAGTTTTTAGAACACCTTAGGTGTTGACAAACTGGTCCAAATTTTCTAAAATGGGGATATTAGGTAGTAAAATAAAACCCAGGGATACGCTGCAGTGTAGAGATTGGAAGTTCATCGAAAAACAGGATCCTGATAAAACTCAGTATTTAGATACATGGATAACTGAACATGGCTTTAATGGTCAGTTAAATACACAAAAAATAGCCGCATTGCAGGGATCAATCATAGGAAAGACGAAAAAGACCCCAAAAAGATGAAGAAAAATGGCTTTGAGGAAACAGAATATTGGATGAGGGTAGCCTTAAAAAGAGAAGAGGGATACAGGAAACAAAAAGAGAATGAAAACAAAATAAGCAAAGGAAAGGAATGCGAAAAGTCAGATAGAGCAAATTACACTGAAATAGGAAGAGTAAAACAAAAGGATGATGAGACTTTTGAGCAACACAAAGTGAGAATGACAGCTGTGTTTAAAAATCACAGCGGGCTACAGGAAAATGGTAATGTAAATGGGCCATTTCAACAGCAGTTGAAGAATGCTTTACATGCAGGCTCAAGAGAGGTAATTCATAAGTGGGTAAATAAACATTTCCTTTGCCTGCCAACAGGTACCCTGGAGGAGTATGTAAATCACGCCCTCCATGCTGAGAAGATAGAAAATAAAAAGAAGCAGAGGTCTATAGACAGGACAGGTCAGGTAGGACAGGTAGGACAGGAGGTCTTTTATCGAGGTGGAAAGGGCCTAGGTAGCTTTAGAGGACAAAGGGGCAGACGACAGAGAGGAGGAAGAATAGGAAGAGGAGCAAACAGGCAAAATACATCAGGCTGCTGGCGTTGTGGTAAAGAAGGCCATATAGCAAGAGATTGCCCTGAGAAAAAGCAACCTTCAGCATGACTAGGATAGGAAGCATCTAAACAGGATTTAGAGGCTGATCAAGGAACAGATGA